>NW_026003933.1:0-2130 GCF_001458135.2 Marmota marmota marmota | reverse complement strand
CTAGGTTTAGGGCTGGGATGAGGGCAAATGTTTGTGTTAGAGTTAGTGCTAGTATTAGGGTTAGGGCTAATGTCAGGTCTAGGGTTACAGTTAGGGATAGATTTAGTGTTAGGTTTATGGCTTGGTCCAGTGTAGGGGTTAGGTTTATATTAAGGGTCAGTTTTAGAGCAAGGGTTATTATTAGGGTAAGGATCAAGGTGAGGGTTTGATTTAAGTTAGGGTTTACATTTAGGGCTTGAATTATCATTAGGGTTGAGGTTTAAGGTAATGAATGGTTTAGGTTTAGGGTTTAGGTGTAGTTTAGTGTAATGGATAGGGTTAGGATTATTCCTATGGTTAGCATAAGAGTTATTATTAGGGTAATGGATAGGGTTAGACCTAAGATTGGGGGTAGGGTTATGTATAGGATTAGGGCTTTGGTTGGTTTATGGTTAGATTTACGTTTAGGGTTAAGCTAGGTATAGCAGCTGGGGATGTGGCTCAAGAAGTAGCATGCTCATCTGGCATGTACAAGGCACTGGGTTTGATCCTCAGCACTACATACCAATAATATAAAGATGTTGTGTCCACCGAAATGTAAAAAATAAATCTTAAAAAAACTAGGTTTAGGACTCTGATTAAGGCTAGGTTTTGGGTTAGGTTAGGGCTAGGGTTAAGGCTACAGCTAATGTACAATGTAGCGATATGATTAGAGCTAGTGATAGGTCAGGATTAGGGCTAAGTCTACTGTTAGGGTTAAGTTTATGGTTATCATGATGTTTAGAACTTGGTTTAATGTTAGGGTCAGAGTCAGAGTCCAGATTAGTTTTCAGGTTAGGGTTAGGACTAGAATTAGAGATAGGTTTAGGGCTAGGTGTAGGGTTAGGGTTTGGTTTAGGTTAAGTGTTAGGGTTAGGGTTATGATTCAGTTTTGTACTAGGGCTAGGGGTAGAGTCAGGACTAGTTTAAGGATTAATTTTAGGATTAGTGCTAGTGTTAGTGTGAGGTTTAGGCTTAGGTTTAGGGTTAGATTTAGAGTTAGGGTTAGATCTATGCTTTGAGCTAGTGGTAAGGATAGGGCTAGGATTAGGGCTAAGCTTAGGGCTAGGCATAGGGTGATGGTAAGGGATAGGTTTAGAACTAGGTATAAGGCTAGTGTGAGAATTTGAGTTAGTCTTGTAGTTGGGTTAGTGATGAGTTAGGAATAGGGCTTAATTAGGGCTCGGATTAGGACTAGGGTTAGTGTTAGGGGTAGGCCTAGATTTAGGGCTAGGGTTAGTGTTAGAGTTAGGGTTAGGGTTAGGGTTAGGGTTAGATTAAGGGATGGGATTATAACTACTTTTAGGACAAGGGTGAGGATTAGATTTAGGGTTATGGTTAGGGATAGGTTTATGATTAAGGTGAGGTATATGGCTAGAATGTTGGCTAATGTTTGTGTTAGGATTAGGACTAGGATTAGAGTTAGAGCTAATGTCAGGTCTAGGTTTATAGTTAGTGAGAGTTTTAGGGTTAGGTTTATAGCTAGGTCTATTGTAAGGGTCAGGTTTCTTGTTAGAGTCAGGTTTAGAACTATGGTCAGGGTCAGAGTTAGGGTTTTTATTAGATTAAGGTTTAGGGATAAGGCTCGAGTTATCATTATGGTTAGGGTAGGTTAATGATAGTTTTAGGTTTAGAGTTCAGGTTAGGTGTAGGGTAATGGATTCGGTTAAGGTTAAGAATAGGATTAGGGTTCGGCCTAGGGTTAGCAGAAGCATTAGGGTTATCATTAGGGAAATAGATAGGCTTAGACCTAGTGATAGGGCTAGTGTTATGCTTAGGATTGGGGCTAAATTAGGGTTATGGTTAGCTTTAGGGTTAAAGCTAGGGTAGGGCTTGAGTTAGGGTTAGGTTTTGAAATAGGTCAGGGCTATTACAAATGTAAGAACTTTGCTATGATAGGGCTAGTTTTAGGGTTAATGTTAGACCTAAGTATAGTTTTAGGGTTAGGTTGAGGGTTAGGGTGATGTTTAGATCTAGGGTCAGTGTTGGTGTCAGGGTCAGTATTCAGTTTAGGGTTATGCTTAATGTGAAAGCCAGTATTAGGACCAGGGTTAAGATTAGGGGAAAGGTTAATATTTGGCTTTAGGCTAAGGGTTTTTACTAGGGCTAGGG
>NW_026003932.1:0-2130 GCF_001458135.2 Marmota marmota marmota | reverse complement strand
GAAAGAAAAAAAAAACATTTTCACTAATTAAGAAACAGTTCTTTGGACCAAGTTATGGCAGTGTGGACATTTAAGAACTGTAGAAAGGGTATAAAAGAAATGAAAATCAGTGTTTTCAACTTGATCCCTTTGGTGCCTTGAGACTTTTAAAGGATGATTGAATTTAATTTTTTTGAATTTCTATTATTTTTCAGTATTTAGCCCCATATCTGCTAAAGCCAAACTTCAGATGAATCGCTGATCAGATTTTGACTTTTCTGACCCCAAAATAAACTTGGAAGTTGAGTTACATAGCATAGCAATTGAATTTAATAAACCACAGGTGATTTTCTTTGATGAAATTTTAAGTTTTGAGTTATTGTTTAATCAAAGCAGAACTAAGATTTTCAGTGTTTTTCTAAAATTCATAATGTTATATGGTAGCATTTCCTTAAAAAGTTGGTAATTTCACTTTTCAGTTGAGCAAAAAACTTCAAACATTTGAGAATTTTAATTTGTCCATTCTTTAGTATTTCAGTGTTATGGAGCTTCTTGAATCAGTTGATATGATGACACAAAACCTGCCATACAGGAAATTCAAACCTGATGTTCCTCTTCATTTCCATGCCAAGGAATGGTAAAAATGCCTTTTAAGTTTGTTTGTTTGTTTGTTTTGTTTTTTAATAATGATTTAAAACATATGGCAAAAAAGTAAGTTTCTTAGACATTAGTTTTTTTAAGGTAGTCTTTTTAAGGTCTTGATACAAACTTTGATTAAATTGATTTGTGTCTGGAAATGTATGTAGTAGCTGTTTTTGTTAGTAACACTGACTCAAGGGGTTCTTTATAACCGTTTATAGCTAGAGATAATAAAATACCGTAATTTTTATTTACTATAGAGGGATCAGTGTTTTTGCAATTATTTAAAAACTATCTTGGTTTGTTTTCTAGAAATATCTTCTTTATTTCCTTCAAACTTTCCTGTCAGACCCACTAAATCTATTTATTAGACATGAGTTTTAAAAACTGAGAAGGTTATAGAGTGTATATGGTAAAACTCCATTTTAAACTGCAAAGATATATTGTTATTCTAGTTTTTAAATAATTATCTAGTTTCTACAAGTTTCTATGACTTTTTTAGGTATGTAGGTACGTACTTCAATTATTATTTTACTAAAAAGCCTTAATAGTTTTTGTGTAGAGCCATATAAGTTTTAGCCAAAATTGAATGATTTTGCTTATTTTTACTTTGGAAAGAAGATTAATGATTAATGGATTGTTAATATAAACAGGATTGGGAAACAGCAAATGCTCAGATAATACATCTTTTTACTAATCTCAATA
This sequence comes from Marmota marmota marmota, assembly GCF_001458135.2. Lineage (NCBI taxonomy): Eukaryota > Metazoa > Chordata > Mammalia > Rodentia > Sciuridae > Marmota > Marmota marmota. Next base: position 807 of record NW_026003932.1, on the reverse strand, counting down.
TTATAGATATGCTTGTTGTTAGAGTATAAGTTTTGTTTCAGACTGTTGATTTTAGAGTGTTATGTTTGGGGTGTTTGTTTTGTAACTAGGTGGGCTTATGCTATACATGGTATTCTTGAAGTAAATGTTTGCCCCAGCTTACGGATATGGTCATGGAAGCATATTCGGGAACATACATGAACAGGATATATCTCTTGATGTATTTGGCTCTTCTTTAATTTTTCTCATAGCTGTTTTATAGTTCTTATCCCTGTTATATGTTTAATAATACTGTAAATGGTATTATGTACTAGTGTAAATTTCAACACTGTCATTACTAATACAACATGTCTGGTATTGAAATATATATGTGCTTTCTAACAGTTTCTGTTATTTTTTTCATTATTTTTTTTAGATTTTTCTGCATAGAAAGTTATGTCTGCAAATAAAGATAGTTTTACTTCTCCCTTTCCATTTTTCTTCCTTTTGTTATTTTTTCTCACCTTATTACACTGGTTAGGATCTCCAGTGTTAAGCAGAAATGGTGAGTGTTGAGGGTATCCTTGCCCTCTTTCTGATGTTAGAAGAAAAGCATTCAGTGTTTCTTTCATCATTGAGTATGCTGCTATTTATAAATTTTTCTAGTTGCCCTATAGCAGGTCAAGGACATTCCCTTCTATTCCTGATTTGCTGGAGTTTAATTATTTGAATTGTAATGGCCTCTTATGCATTGTGTTTTAGTCTTTTAATTTAGTAAATTATCCTGATTGATATTCTTTTAATAAAGCCACCTTGAATTCTAAAATAAACCCATTTTATCATTGTATA
>NW_026003931.1:0-2130 GCF_001458135.2 Marmota marmota marmota | reverse complement strand
GTTTATGGTTAGGTTCAGGTTTAGACCTATGATTAGTGTTAGGGTCAGAATAAGGGTCAGGGTTAGGGTTAGGGTTTGGGTTATTTTTAGAGCTAGAATGAGGACTAGGGTTAGGGCTACTAATAGTGTTAGGGTTTGGGTTGGGATAAAGTATAGAATTAGGATGAGGATTAGGATTTGCATTATGTTTAGGGTTTGGCATAGGGTAAAGGACAGGGTTAGAGCTAGGTTTAGGGTTAGGAATAGGGTTAAATTAGGTTTAGGGCTCGGATTAGGGCTAATTTTTTGTTAGGGTTATGGCTTGGGTTAGAGCAATGGCTAATGTAAAAACTATGGTTTTAAGGTTAGTTTTAGTGTTATGGTTTGGGTTAAACATCTCGTGTTAGAGTTAGGTTTAAGGTTAGGGTGAAATGTAGATCTAGTGTTATTGTTAGGCTAATAGCATCAGGCTAAGTTTTAGGGTTAGGGTTAGAACTCAAAATGAGGTTAGGGTTATTGTAAGGGTTTGGTTTAAGTTTAGGGTGGTGTTTAGAGCTAGGGTGAGTGTTAGGATATGAGTCAGAGTTAGGGTTAGTGTTAAGGTGAAGATTAGGACTCAAATTAGGGCTAGGGTTAGATCTAGGTATTTTGTTAAGTTTTGGTTTAAGTTAAGGTTTAGGGTTAGGACTATTGCTCGGTTTTGTTTTACTACAAGGGTTAGTGTTAGGAGTATTTTTTTGATTAGCGTTAGGGCTAGGGCTAGTGTTTATGTAATGCTTAGGCTTAGAGTTAGGTTTAGATTTAGAGTTAGGGTTAGATCTAGGGTTAGGACTAGGAATAAGGATTTGGCAATGGTTATGGCTAGGTTTAGGGCTAGGGTTAGGGCTAGGTTTAGAATTACAGTAATGGATAGGGTTTGAAGTAGGTATAGGGCAAGTGTGAGAGTTAGAGTTAGTCTTAGGGCTAGGGTTAGGTTTAGGGTTATGTATAGGGTTAAATTAGGGTTTGGATTAGGGCTATGGGTAGAGTTCACCATAGGCCTATAGTTATGGTTAGAGCTAGGGTAAAGTTTAGGGTAAGAAATGGCATTATAGCTAGGGTTAAAGATAAGGTGAAGTTTAGAATTAGGGTTAGGGCCATGGTTAGGGTTACAGTAATGATTAAGACTAAGTTTTGGGCTAAAATGAGCGCTATGGTTTATTTTAGTGTTAGTGCTAGGATTAGGGCTAGGGCTAATATCAGATTTAGGGTTATGGTTAAAGATAGTTTTAGGGTTAGGTTTATGGCTACTTGTAATGTAAGTGTTAGGATTAGGGTTAGGGTTAGGTTTAGAGCTATGGGTATTATTAGGGTCAAGGTCTGGGTAAGAAGTTTGGGATAGGTTAAGGTTTAAAGTTAGGGCTCAAATTAGTGTTATGGAGTGTAATGATAAGATGAGATTTAGGGTTTAGATGTGGTTTAGAATAATGCATAGGTATAGCATTAGGGATAGGGTTAGGTTTAGGACTAGAGATATGGTTATGGCAATGGATAGGGTTAGACATAGGGTTAGGGCAAGGTTTCTGGTTTTGATTAGGGCTAGGGTTAGGATTAGAGTTAGGGTTAAAGCTCGGGTTAGGGCTTGGATTAGGGCTAGGTTTTGGGTTAAGTTAGTGCTAGGGTTAGGGGTAAGGCTAATGTAAGTACCAAGGTTACAGTTAGGGTTAAATTTAGGGTAAGGGTTAGTGGTAGGTCTAGTGATGGGTTTAGGGTAAGTGTTAGGGTGATGTTTAGACTAGGGTTAGTATTATGGTCAGAGTCATGGTAAGTGTTAGTTATAGTTTTCAGCTTAAATCTCTAATTAGAGCTAATGTTAGGGTTAGGTTTAATATATGGTTTAGCTTAAGGATTAGGATTAGGGCTATGGCTTGGTTTTGTATTAGGGCTAGATTTAAAGTTAGATTTAGAGTTCAGGTTAGGGTTTGGGTTAGGCTTAGGGTTAAGGTTTGATTTAGAGTTAAAATTAGATCTAGGTTAGTGCTAGAGCATATGATAGGGCTAGGGTTAGGGCTGGGTTTAGAGCTAGGATTAGGTTTCCAAGAAGGGATAGGGTTAGAACTAGGAATGTGGCTAGGTTGAGAGTTAGAGTTAGGAATAGGGCTAGGCTTAGGG
>NW_026003930.1:0-2130 GCF_001458135.2 Marmota marmota marmota | reverse complement strand
GCTACAATGTGTTGTCTCATTAAAATACATCATTTTTACAATAATCCTGTCTAATAGGGATAAAAATATGTATTTTTTTTTTCTTTTCTGCTTCATAAATTGGGAACTATGGTTAGAGAAAAGCCAAATGACTTGAAGAAAGAAAAAGAAAACCTGGCAAATGGTAAAGCTAAATCAAACACCTGAATCCTCAGATCATTATGCAGTTATAAAGTAATGTTGATAATAATCAAAATTTATTAAATGCTTAAGTTTAAACATTCATTAGATGTCAAGTTTGTTAAATAACTAAACAAAACAAATATTGAATGGTGCAAAACTTCACATCAACAAAATATCCTTTCTACTCTATTCCACTGTCCCTTCCATTCTACAACACCTAATATAATGTCATTAAGGCAGGAATCCAATAAATATTTATAGTAAGTTCCATTTCCTGAATCTGCATTATTTTAGGTGTCTATGTAGTTTCTCTGAAGATATAATAAACATCATATTGTTCCTGGCCAGATTGAACACACAATCTTTACAATTACAGTCATCTGGTAGTATACATGATATGTGTAAAATGTAGGCGGGGATATGTTACTGGGTATCAATGTGTTAGTTCTCATTCTAGCCACAGATAATCTGCGTATCTCCCAGTTTTTTTTTTTTCAGACTTTTTAAAAAAATATCTCACTGTCATCCTTGTTAAGACCTCATTGTTCCCTGTGGCGCATTGGGAAAACCACCCTTCCCTGTATCTTCACATGATTTCAGTCCTGTAAACTGCACTCTAATTATCCACTTGCATTTTTGTTGCTAATTTTTCTTGTCACAAGATTCCAAAATAAGAACATCTTTTTACCTATGACCATGGCCCAACTCCTTCTCTCACTGTTCCCCACAACCTCATAAGTGCTATCATTTTCTGAGAGTCCTGTTTCATCTGTCTTTGTCTACAACAACATTGCTCCTTTCAATATTGAGCAATTTAAATTTTACAGTTATTATTAAAATCTCCTGGGGCCTACTAGTTCACCTCATATAGAGTCATATATTTGATTAATAAGAAAAACATTATCTTACAAATTAAAAAAGGACTGAAGATAATAGATGTGTCCAAGTTTACATCTTGAAATATCCTCCCTTTACTGGTTTTATATTTCTGCCTTATCCTCATCTGTTTTCCCTTGGAATTGGTTTCTTTTCCCTAACCACAAGATGTCTTCTTTAGCATTTCAACACCTTCTAGTGTATTAAAAAACTTCACCTATAAAGCCGTATTTTAGTCATATGTTTATTATTTTATGTATATAGTTTTACTTAATATAAACATAAAGAGGTATATATATTTAGAGAATAAATTTGAATAACATGGTTTTGAATATAGGACTGGTAATATCAAACATCAGAAAGTATTTTTCTGCTTTATATTATCTGTGTATTCTCATACCTTAAATAATTGGAATTAATATTTTAGTTTTTATAAAAAATTGAGACAATGTAAAATAATCAATCCCCATTTAATAGGAAATGTCACATATATTCTTTTACTTTTTCATGACATTGATATATTTTTATATTAAGATCAATGCTTTCTCTAACTCATCAATTATGTTTCAGTGTAATTGTTTTTAACTCTAAAAAAACAGGTTTTTGATTAACTCATTTCAATATAATAATTTTAATAGATATTTACTTTACCCTGACTAAAATGCTTCTCTGATGATACTTCCACATCTGCAAATTATAAGAAAAAATAAGGTTCTCTGTTCATAATTGTACTGTTTTCTGTAATCAGTGCCAGAACCCAAGTTCTATGCTATCACATGTTACTGGTACTCATCTTTCTCCTAATTCTTTATCTTCATGAAAACCCTTCTTTTCAGAAGATACACTAGCTCCTGGAAATGTTTTGAAAATGTTGCCTAGTTATACCCTATTATTTTAAGAACTTAAATTTTACTCCAACTGAAATCTAAAACAGAAATTGTACACTCTCATGAGGTCCCATGTAAAGTTTTGATAAATGTATTCATGTGTAACATTTAAAATAGGCTAAACATGTCTTTCTTCTCAATTATTTATCATTTCTTTATAGTGAAAACATTCAAAATCTTTTTTTCTAGCTTTTTAAAATATACA
>NW_026003929.1:0-2130 GCF_001458135.2 Marmota marmota marmota | reverse complement strand
GCATGAGGAACACCTCAGGGCACCATTGGGAGGCTGTGACATCAACACTACTGCATGAGGAACTCCCCAGGGCAGGACTGGGACATTATCATGTCATCATTAAGGCATGAGGAATGACTTAGGGCAGCACTGGGAGGTTGTGACGTCACCACTACTGCATGAGGAACTCCACTGGGCAGCCCTGGGAGGTTGTGACGTCACTGGGCAGCAGGCCCTTTCCAGCTCTGCTGTGATCTATAGGAGCACAAATGCAGCCAGTGGCTAAGCACCACAGTGCAGCGCCTGGTGCACAGCACAATCCCCCACCACAGGGCTCAGGCAGCATCCCAGGCCACACCCAGACACTGATTGTGCCCCTGGGTCTCTCTTCTCCCCAGGTGCTGTGCGCAGTCACCGCGGGCGCCCTGCACTACCTCTACCTGGCCTCCTTCACCTGGATGCTGCTGGAGGGGCTGTTCCTCTTCCTCACCGCACGGAACCTGACTGTGCTCAGTTCCTCCAGCAGAAACAGGCTCATGAGGAGGCTCATGTTCCCTGTGGGCTACGGAGTCCCGGCCGCCATCGTGGCCGTGTCTGCAGCAGCCAGACCTCACCTGTATGGCACCCCTGCTCGGTAAATGCGGACCCCACTTGTCCTTCTCCTCTGGAGCATGTCCACGGCCATCACTTGAGCCAAAGTAGCCTTTTGAGTATTTCAGAGCTTAAGCAGTAGAGTGTACTGTGACATATCACACTTACAGGGAGTCTGGCTTCCCGTCCTTCTGGTTATGCATGGTGTGGAGTGACTCTGGTCGTGGAGTCCCACATGAACACAGCAAAGTGATGTTGTTCTCTCTCTTGCTCAGCTGCTGGCTCTGTCCAGAGCAGGGGTTTGTGTGGGGCTTCCTTGGACCTGTCTGTGCCATCTCTTGTGTGAGTAATGTCATCAGAGTTCCTTCCTGTCCATGTGAGGGTCAGTAGAAGTGCAGGATATTAAGGATGGTGACAGAACAGGAATATTCCTGGATTGTTATGGGTTGCATTGGGTTTTCCAAGACTTCTACATCTACAAATTCTAACACTATTGTCAAATACTAAAACCCACTCCGGTGTAGAATTGATGCTGCAAGGGCTAGAATGCACAGATAGCAGATTTAAATTTTATTCAGTAAAACGTTGCCATGGGGGATGGGGGTGTAGCTCAAGGGCAGAGAGCTTGCCTGGCATGCACTAGGGTCTGGGTTCCCTCCCCAGAACTGCAAAAGAGAAAAGAAAATATTACAAAACCTCCTGCGGTCTCTTTTGGGGGGTTTGTTTTAGTTATACGAGAAGGTAAAATCCATTCTGATACAATTACACAAGCATGGAATATACCTTATCTAGCTAGGAGCCCATTCTCATGAATGTACATGATGGTGGGATTCACGGTGATATTGTCATATATGTACACAGGAAAATTATGTCAGATTCATGCTGCTGTCTTTCCTTTGCTTCTTCATTTCTTGAAGGTCAATATGGTTTTCTTCCTGATGACCCTCTGTATTGTGAAGAGCAAGCTGTCCTCCATCAACAGAGATGTGTCCACCCTCCAGAACACGAGGTGAGATGGACCAGGGGACGTAGATGACAATGATGCCCAAGAGCAGAGCCATGTGCCTGAACAGCCCCTCATGTCTCTCCTCTGGGGCTTCTGAGTGGCCCACAATTAACAAATGCAGCTGCGCTTGTATGGCTGCCATCTCAGACTCAGGGCTCTGCTGCTTACTCCAGTTAATCCTCCAGGGGGCAGGGTTGTTCCTTCACTCAGCATCTTGTGTAAAATCCATGCTCTTTCTTCTGAGTTCCTCTGATTAACCTTTCAAATTTTTGCATATCATCATTTAGATGTATTAGACACTTGAACAGAGCATACAATTAGTGAAAACAGAAATTTTGTCCTGTGTTTGTTTTCTGAGATACGATCTCAGTACGTTTCCCTGGCTGGCCTCCAATTCCTGGGCTCAACTAATCCTCTTGCCTCAGCCTCCTGAGTACCTGGGGCAACAGGTGTGCACCCCTGCCCCCAGCTTCTCTTTGTGATTTTTTATGTCCAAGCCCTAGCACGGGGCATCCTCAGTAATGCTGGATTAATGAAATTAGGGATTTGCATAT
>NW_026003928.1:0-7499 GCF_001458135.2 Marmota marmota marmota | reverse complement strand
AAAACTTAAAAACTAGCCTCTCTAAATTCACTCATACATTCAACATTCATTCAGTAGCTGCTATATGCCAGGAATTGCATTAGGAAACAACAACAACAACAACAAAAAAAAAACCGCAGTCAATCCAGGATACTTGCTAAGAGATCAGCATCAAATAAATAATTACTTTCCAAAAGATTAACTGATATAATAAGATAACATTATCTACCAACAAATATCATGTTGTATAATTCATATAAACAATAATAACAATTAATTGCAAATTTTGTTCCCAAGTCCATAAGGGTATCAGTTCATATTTAGCATATAAACACTAAATTTTTTAAAAGTCACATATTTTTTCTTACTATAATATTAAAGGATTATTTTCTTCTGGATCAGGCTATATGTAAGTCCGTCTCAGCAATCAAATAATATCCACTATTCAAAAAATAAACTGCTGATCTGGCCAGCGGCGTGGGCGGGTGGCGCAGGCAAGTGGGCAGACCGGTGGAGCAATGCCGCGGGCCCCAGGCGGCCCCACTGGCATAGCGAATACTCATGGCCTGGCACCCCTGGCCCCTCCGCCTGGCCCCGCAGCTCCGCAAACCCGAGCATTGCCCAGAGGATCCGTGGCCCCATTAAGAATGACTGAGGAAGCATGCCAAACACTAAATCAGAAATGAGCCCTTGAACCGGACCCTAGAGAGGATGATGTGGAGAGTAAGAAAATGTAACTGGAGAGATGATCCTCAGCTTCAGACTTAAACTCTGATGGAGATACAAGAGTGACACCTGAGCCAGGATCAGGTCCATCCCAAGGATTGCTGAGGGCAGCAGAGGCCACCACAATAGGCAGAGGTGATAGACTGGTGAGAGATGGGCCAGTGGATATGCGAACCTCACACAGTGACATGAAGTCTAAAAGGACACACTACACTGCCCTCTGCAAGCAAGTGATGGCCATGCTGCTACTGAAGCAAGATCTCAGTCCTTGCTTGCAGAGCCTCATCGCAGCTGGGGAGAGGGGTGCTGCTTCATGGTGGACAAGGATCATAACTGAGGGACCTTTCCGTGGGCTTTCTTCCTTTCTTTCTTTGCCTTTAGTTTACCGACACCAGCAGAAAAGTGGACCTCGGGGGCTGGCTGTGCATCTGGCCCCCTCCCTCCGCCCCCGGAAGGCACACACAGTGGGTTCATCTTGGACACTGTGACACACTCAGGCGAGGCTGGCTCCCAGGGCTTCTGAAGTCGAGGGAGGCATTTCATTTTCTTTTTTGCTTTTCCCCATCTTAGGTTCCCAGTCTTCCACTGCCTCCTATGATGGCAACCTATAGGTTGAAGTGTGTGTGTGTGTGTGTGTGTGTGTGTGTGTGTGCACGCGCGCGCTTTCCTAATCACCTCATGATGATAGGAATTTAAAGTAAACCGCGCAGGTCCAGGGGTCCCTGCCGTGCATAGTGTAGTCCCACCAGGCCCATACCCTGGAATATGGTTCACTGATGGTGCTGCAGTCCCCCAGCAGAGATGGCTGGCCCAACCCAGATGACTGATGGATACAGAGACAGCCAACATGGCTCTTGCTTCAGCTGAAAGCCTCCATTGCTGCTCGAGACCCCCAGACTTCCCACACGTAGCAGAAGAACTAATGCAGCCAGACCCAGTCAGAGACCCAGGGATTCCCGAAGTGGTGCGCTGCCCTCAAATCAGGGAGGAGAGAATCAACTGGCAGCCGCATCCAGGAACCTGAGCAGGAAGTTGGGAGGGAGGGCTGCTGTGGGGTTTTTGTTGTTATTGTTGTTGTGGTTTATTTTATTATTTTTTTCCTTTTCTTTTCCTATATTTTTGATGGACACAATCTCAAGCCACCCTGGCATGTGCACCTGTCAGTGAGCAAGCACAAGTGTGTCCAGATGTGTGGCCAGCTGCTTTTCCCCAGACTTAAGGATTTCCACTTGGGTTTAGTTAGAGCCTTTCCTTAAAGCTGGGGGTTGCTGTCAGGGTCTGCTTTTAGACTTCTTTTCTCTCACTATTCCCCTTTATAATCTACAGAATGTTTTTTTAAAAGGATCAGGTCTGCTTTTAGTTTTATTTTATTTTTATTTCTTGCCCTTCTCCTTAAAAATTGATTCTGTGAGGAAAGGTATAAGCCATTCTGCGTATACCACACACTGAGCCACCCCTGTACCCATGTGAGGGAATCCCACTTACATGCACATCTGTGTGCCTACAAGAAGACTGGGCACCGCTATTCTTAGTTGTTCTCCAGCCCATTTTCCTACTGATGCATTTAGGGACTTTAATTTAAAATCCTTATTCTGTAGGACCACCTTCTCCAAACACAACTGCTACAACATTCTAATAAAGGCTGATTTAACCTCCCTCCCCCAAAATAAACTGCAACTATACTTATATGAAAGAAAGACAAAATTTATGATAATTCAAAAAATGGCAGCATTTAATTGCATCTATTTATATACTTCAGCAAAATATCTATGAAAAATATGTTAATGAGACAGGTCTCTGATCTACTGAAGACCAAAATTTTGGTTCCAGTTCCCCATATTTCTGTTTAGCTGTGAATCATTCAGAAATGATTAGGCATACATCCCTTGAAGGAAAAATGTTCATAATAAATGAAAAATTGATTCATCCCGGCGATGCTAAGGAATTATCTACTGTATCATCTATTAGCAACCTATTCCATCCATAGAATTTTAAAATTTCCATTTTCAATATTTTTATCTTTAGCTACATCAAACTATTAATTTGGAACATGTTTCACCATAGAACACAAGAAAGTTCTGATGTGATCATATCTATAAAGAGAGACATATTTGAATCTTACAGTAAACTGATCTTTAACATTAACTTGTAATACAGTTGATGAAATGGTATTTTTTAAAAAATGAAATATAAACTAAGATTGGGTTGAATCATCAAATAAAAATGTACCTAGGTGGAGGAAAAGTGATTAGGCATTTCAAAGTACATCCAAAAGAGTGATTTCTAAAGTGCCTTTGAGCTCTTGGATTCAAAGAGCTCTTAACAAGATAATTGTGCTCTTTTTAAGATTTCAAGGTCTCATCTCATTGATTGGTGAAACACTCTATATTTTTGAAACCAGAAAAATGAAAAATTAAAATAGAAGATGATACAAGGAACCTTGAAAATCATGAATAAGAATCATTTAAAATTTTTGAAACACCTGCAGTGAGAGATTTAAATGTGGGAAGGAAGAAGCAAGGGAAGAGTCAGAGGGATAGCATAAGCATTAGTTTAGCACAACTATCCACATACCCTAGACTCAGCTTGCCACTTCATCCATCATTCTCCTCACTTTTGGTTCTTAAACTTTTGGTACTCAAAAATACAGTATTTGAACTTTTTGCAATTGTAATCAAGCCCTTGCAATTCCCATGATAAGAAACAGTGTCTAGAGAGGTAGACAAATTGATCTGAGTTAAGAACTTTCCTACATTCAACTCCAAGTTGAGAAATGCCACTTTTCAGGCTAGAGTCACTTCCTGGTGAATCAGGTTTAAAAGCTCAGAAACAGTATCATACTTGCCCATCATTTGTTATTTTACAGCTCCTATTTCATTCAACATTAACTGAGTAACAACCCAAATTTTAATATTGTCCCCACTCATCTGCCAAAGACCAAGTATTGAAGGGCCAACAACCATATAATTGTTTGCCACTGTTATAGAATTAGGTAAATATTTTTAAGGTTATTGAATTTCTTTCCTTTTCAAATTAAAATAAATCTATTTTTAAACTGACACATATGAAGATTTTTAAAGTGTTTGCAACAATCTGTGCCATTTCCAGAGATGTGAGGGAACATTCAGGTTGTAAACTATTATTTTATAGTGCCCTTTGTTTCTTTTAAATTATTTATTGGTGCATTATAGTTAGGCATAATAGTAGGATTCATTATGCCACATTCATACTTTCATAATTTTATCACTCTCATTCCAAAGTACCCCTGATTTGCTTGCTTTCCCCTATTGATGTCCCTTCTATAATTATTATTTAAATGCAATATATATGTATATATATATGTGTGTGTGTATATATATATATATATATATATATAAAATGCACATATAATGTATTAACTTTATATGTACATGCAGGATTCACTGTGGTACATTTACATAAATCAAGCATAATTTGGTAGATTTTGTTCACTAGTATGCCCCCATACATTCTCCTTCTCCCTCCCTCTCAAGCAACTTCATCTATTGGTTTCCCTTCTATTTTTCTTTTTGAAATCCTTTTTCCCTATCTCTAGCTTTTTCATAAAAGAAAATATTCACCACTTGACTTTCTGAGTCTGGCTTATTTTGCTTAGCATGATGTTCTCCAGTTCCATTAATTTGCCAACAGATGCCATAATTTCATTATTCTTTATGGCTGAGTAGAATTCTACTGTTTATATATACCACGTATTTTTATCCATTCTTAGGTTGATGGGCACCTGTGCTGGTTCCATAACTTGGCTATTGTAATGTACATAGCAGCCTAAATATTTTATCTGATTTTGAACCGTTTTAAACAAACTGAAAATGTTTTAAGATAGAAACATAGATTCCTTCAATTTTTCTTTTTTCAGTAATGGAGAGTGAACTGAGGGGCACTCTATCATTGAGCTACATTCCTATCACCACCATCCATCTTTATTTTGACACAGGGACTCACTAAGTTGCTGAGGTAGGCCTTAAACTTCTGATCCTCCTGTGACAGCCTCCTGAGTAACTAGGATAATGTGTGTGCCACAACACTCAGCTGAGTCCTTCAGTTGTTCAATGCAGTTAACACTGACCAACTTATATTATGCACTCACTTTTGTACTTTTGAAAGTTCTGATGTCAATGGAGTAATTTTGAATACTTCTATTTTTTACATCAAATTTTATTAAGAAAAAGAATTCTATGATTTTATTAAAAATGTGGCACTACTACTTATTAACTTAAAAAAGATTTGGATCATACAAATTATCACAAAGCAACCTACATCTGAAGAAAGCAAAGAAATACCAAAGTTTTAATGCCTAGCATCTTAGTTTTTACTCATTTCTGTATTTATGTGATTATGCAAAAATCACAAAAATCACCTGGAAAGAGTGGTGCATGCCTTTATTCCCAGCAGCTCAGGAGCTGAGGCAAGACATAAGTTCAAAGCCAGCCTCAGCCGCTTAGCGAGTCCCTAAGCAACTCAGCAAGACACTGTCTCAAAGTAAAAAATAGAAAGGTCTGAGGATGTTGCTCAAGGTTTAAGTGCCTCTGGCTTCAATCCCTGATACTCCCCCCCCAAAAAAAAGTAAAAGTGTTGGGGGAGTACCATTAAAATAGAAGAGACATCAGTAGAGTAAAGGGATTGTACTTATATGTAAACAGGGAGAAGACTTACTTTAAAAAGTTTTGGGATAACATCATGCAAGTTGCTTAGCACTTTTACAGCTGCACTCAATAAAGAGTATTATATTTAACTAAGCTAAACCAGCACATTTTTACATTGGGAATAAATATGTCTCATATGAAATTGAGAATATCTGTTATACAAGTTAAATTAATGTTTTAAACTGGTTTTGTTTATATTTCCCTTATTGAAGGATTTTTTTTTTAACTTCTCAATCAATAGTTTAAGAAGCACTCTCAAAACAAATTGGGTATTTTCTTGTCTTACCATATGATAAATGTGAAAAAAATGGATAAAAATAATAGGAAACTTCATCATAGCAAGTTATTCCAGCAAAAAAATTTCAGTGTAAGTGGAAACAAAATCATTTTATTTTAAACTAAGATTTCATCCTGTATTCTCAGACCAAATTATTGCTTTTTGGAAAGCAATATGTGTACCCTTATATGATATAAAAAACATCTAAACAATAAATTTTTCCCTGCCCAACATGAAGGATGGCATTCTATTCTTCTTGTTCAAAAGAATACCATTAAGTTTAGGCATAAACTTCATTTTCTATGCTGTACGATAGGCACTTTGAAATTCAGTACCTATCTCCTACTTATTTCTCCTCATTTATTACAGACATGATTTGCTTCTATAATGTTTTCATTGCCCTTGCATCCATCATCAATACTAAAATTGCAGTAAACAAAATTTTATTTAAACAATTTGTCTTGGTTCTGAGTTTTAACAACAGTAAAATAAATAATTTAATTCTTTATAAATAAAGATAGTACAGGAGATGAAGAAGTGTCTTTCTGAATGGATGCAAATCTATATTCCTAATACTCACAAGAGTTATGCCTGACATATAATAGTGAGTAACTGCTAAACATTTTGAACTTAATATAAGCTGAGTGCAGTGGCATGCACTTCTAATTCCTGCGGTTCCAGAGGCTGAGGCAGAAAGATCTTGAGTTCAAACCAGCCTCAACAATAGTAAGATGCTAAGCAATTCTGTCTCTAAATAAAATAAAAGATAGGACTGGGGATGTGGGTCAGTGGTCAAGTGCCCCTGATTTCATTCCCTGGTGCTAAAAAAAAAAATCATGTCTCTCTTTCTCTCCTCTCTCTCTCTTTCTCTCTCTCTCTCTCTCGAGAGAGAGAGAGAGAGAGAAAGAGAGAGAGGAGAGAGAGAGAGAGGGAGGGGCACGGACATAATGATAGTTTGACTTGTTTTTAAACTTTACATTAGTGTAAAAGTGATATACATTGAGTATAAAACACACTTCTGATTCTGAATATTTTCCTTTTCCATAATTAATCATATGTGGTATGATAATCTTTTAGGATGCCAGGCAGCGACAGCAAAGATGCAGATCCCAGTCAACCACACCATCTTAAGGATAAATAACCAACATTCTGCATTGTACTGTATTGGTAGGCTGGACTGTTGAGTAGATTAGGTGTACTAAATGCATTTTGACTTATGATATTTTCAACTTTCAGGGTAATTGAAAATGAACTCAGTACTAGTGAAATTGGATTATTCATGCACCTTTTTATGTATGGATTCCGCAAGAATATCAGGTTTATACCACCTATTTCTCAGTCTTTCTTATTCATCCCGATCCCCCAAATTTGGCTCCACAGAGGTCTCACCTATATATGCTAAATGTCAAGTTGAATGTTTGGAATTCTCAGTAACTCTGGATTTCCCATGATGGTGTGAAAATTTGCAATTATGCCTTTCTTCGCTCTGGGAGAATGATGTGGTGTTTGGGAAAGTGGAAGGTTATGTAAAAGCAAGACACATATAACCACAAAAATAATGAATCTACATAAATTATTGCCAAACAAAATTCTTTGAAATATCTAAAAGCAACAAGAACACTAGCTATCTTTAAGATTTAATAGTGTTTTGTTGTTGTTGCTTGATAGTGTTTTTCAGTTACATTAAATGGTGTCAAGAGGTCTTTAAAATATATGCAGGCTGGGGTTGTTGTTCAGTGATAGATCACTTCCCTCTCATGTATGTGGCACTGGGTTTGATCCTCAGTACCACATATAAATAAATAAATAAATAAATAAATAAATAAATAAATAAA
>NW_026003927.1:0-2130 GCF_001458135.2 Marmota marmota marmota | reverse complement strand
AAAAAAAATCTGTAAATTTAATATTTCTTCATGTTAGTTGTTCTGGATTGACATTTAGAAGAATATAGTATATTCTTCCCATGTATTCTTCCCACGTTCTTCAATTTCAATGTTAAGAGAATTTTCTCAATTTATAATTTTTAGTACTTGTTCCTTTTCTCTGGTTTTGTTTTCAAAATCTTCAAACATTTATATATCGTGTCATTTTTGTGTTTCACCAGTTTGTCACTAGCTATTGAATCTCTTTGTAGCTTTTTATTTCCTTGACATTTTTAGATGTTTTCCTTAATTTTACCTTCTATTTCTCTTAGAAAATTATTCATGTTTATTGGTTTTATTTTTGTTCTAGTTTAGTCTTCATTTCTGAAGTGAATTGTTTATACACTTATTTTTGAACTTTTTCCACCTAATTTGTAAATTTTCTAGTTCTTATTTATATTGTTCTTTCATGCCCTGTATCATTTTCTTACAGTCTCTTAGTTTGTTCGAAATAGAAGGTTAGTGTTTTACTCTTTTTTAAAAGCATATATTTTTGACATGCTTTCATGATTTGTAAGCATTCTATTTTGCTCATTCTAAAAAGAAAGCTTTTTTATTAGAGATTTGATTTTGATATTTTTCTCTTGCTGTTGTTACGGGTTGATTGTTGAACTTTTAGAAGCAGGTAAGTTTCCGGTTGTGTCTCTAATATAATACGACTTCCTTTCTTTTCAAGTTTGTGTGTGTGTATGTGTGTGCTTGCATGTCTGTGTGATGTTTTTAAGATGTGATGGTTTGTTTACTGAAGTTCATTATCTCCTTCTGCCACTTCCATGTTGAATGAACCATCCATTGTCCTATCCTCATCCACTTTGTTTCTACTTTTAACAATTTCTCCCAGTATGAAGCTTTGTACTGGAAGGAAATTCTGTTGGGCTGTATTCAAAGCAACGGAGGCTAGACTGTACCTGTTCCTTAAAATCCTACCTAGATCTCTTTCCTCAATGTGATATTGGGATAGGATAATCCCTTCTAGGGTCAGCTGCTATTCTTTCGTAGGTCTGTCATGCTTTCCTACGAGCACTTATAGGTTCTTCTTGGTTCTTCTGCTCTGAGGTCTAAATAGTCCCTCTTTCCTTCACTCTACTTCCCTGCACAGATGCCGATACCATGCATATTGTGTGTTTTTAATTGATTTACTTTCATTCACTTATATTTTGAGATTCATGGGAATACCTTGACAGATTTTCTTATCATAAACGTTGTCTGTAGGGTTTTTTCACTAAAAATAATAGTGAAAAATAGTGACTTTTTATTTTTATTTGAGAACTCAGAATTAAAAATCTATGTCACTCTGTTAATATGTTCCAGTATTCTCATTTTATTTTGTATGTTTTTCATCAATCAACAGTACTTATTGAATGCCTATAACAGGTCCTTTTATAGATAGTAGGGTTATAGCTATGAACAAAATGGAGTTTTACCCTCAAGGATCATATATTATAGTGGAATATGACCAATATTGAGCATGTAGACCAGTGAATGTGTGAGAAAATTTTAGTATAAGTAAATTCTATGAATAAGATAAAATAAGTTAATAGACATCCATTGTTTAGAGCATTTGATTTGGTGTGTGTGTGTGTGTGTGTGTGTGTATGTGTTTATGTATCCTGATTTCTTTTATATCATGAATATTCAGAAAGGGTGGAACTTATTCCCCATTTCACAGGAGAGAAATTGTTTGTTTAAATTTCATTATAGATGACATCCCATTAATGTAAAGCCAAAACCTAAATAAGCATCCTTTGAATCAGAAACTTCTTTTTTAAAATTCAATATTGCTTTTTTTTCATACCACATTACACAAAAGACTTTGGTTTCTCTCACATTCCCATCCTTCCTCCCTTCCCTTCATTCCCTTTTGTCTAATCTAATGAACTTCTATTCTTCCCCACCCTACCTTCCCTCATTGTAGGTTAGCATCCACATACCAGCTAGAGCATTTAGCCTTTGGATTTCTGAGATTGGCTTATTTCATTTAGCATGATATTCTCTAGTTCTATTTATTTACCAGCAAATGCATAATTTTATTCTTATTTATGGCTAAGTAATATTCCATGGTGTATATATACCACAGTTGCTTTATTTATT
>NW_026003926.1:0-2131 GCF_001458135.2 Marmota marmota marmota | reverse complement strand
CCTGATGCTTTCCAGATGTGGGCCGGGTTCCCTCCCCAATCTCGTCCTGCTACGCCCGGAGGGGAGGAGGAAGGGGGCCAGGGTTCGAAACCCGCTATCGAAAAGCTACTAGGGGCCTGTTTGTCCTCCCTGCCGGTCTCCCTCCTCGGTCCAGGCTGCAAAAACCGAATTTGGGTGGGCTGGCTGCGAGAGAAATGCCCTTCCACCAGCCTCCAATTCTTCCCAGGGCTCCGGCCTCCAACCGGCTAGCAGGGCTCTTCCACCGCGGGCTGGGAAAGAGCCCAAGCCCCGCCCCGACACGCCCACCCAGACCACGCCCCAGCGACACTCCAGCCACGCCCCACTCCGCCCGTGGCCACGCCCCCAGCATGGTACAGGTCCCGCCTCCGCTGTCCCACGTGTAGGGCGCCCTCTGGGTGTCCCTCTATCTTAATGCCCGCTCGCTCTCTTGTCTCTCCACGTCCCTCTACGTTTCGGTCTGTGTGTTTCTCTCCCGTGTCCTCTGTCTCTGTATGCCCTGTCTCTCCTGTCCCTGTCTCGCTCTCCTGTCCCTGTCTCTCTCTGCAGTCTTCCTTCCTTGGTCTTAGTCCATAAGTCTCTCCTCTCTAAGTGTCTCTGTCTCTCCCTGCATCTCTCACCTCCCTCTGAACTTCTCTGTCCACTTTTCATCCTATCCCTCTGGTCCGTGGCTCCCTCCACCTTCCTAGGTCTCCATCTCCCTCCCACGTCTTTCTCAGGTCCCCTAATCCCGGTTCCATTTCCCGCAGGGCAAATGGGGACGCCTTGCCCTAACTGTTTCTCAGTCCTTCTGCGGCTCTTCGGAGCGAGGTGGGTGGGCGGCTCGCGGGCCTCGCGCGCCCCCGTGTGGCCCTCAGGGCTGAGCTAGTGTGAGCACCACAAGAGTGTGATGGAAAGAGCATTGAGACTATAGTGTCCGCGGGTGTCACCGGGAGGTGTTGTGCGACGCCGGAAGATCGTGTGAGTGTGTACTCCTGAGCCATGGTGCGTGACGCCAGGAGACTGTGACTGTGTAGCAGATGAGATTATGAGTGACAAGGAGGGATTGGGTGGAACTGCATATAAGACAAGTAGGTTCAATACCATGAGAGGAGGTCAGGGGTCCTGTGACACAGTGAGGTTATTGGTGGTACTGTGGGGGAAATTGTGTGGCAATGGGAGATCGTGTGTAACTTGGTCAGAGAGTGAGAGAGAGAGACTATTTGGGGACTGAATGTGATACTGAAAGGCCAATATGAGAGTGAGATATTGTGTGTGACACTGTATGTGAGGGAGGCAGGGGATAAGAGTGCCATGTGTCATAAGGGCAGACTGATGAGAGGGACGCCCCAAGTGCTGGCGTGAGCAGGCACAGAGTGGGTCTGGGTGCGGCAGATGGTGAGTTAAGACTGTATTGTTGGCCAGGGGCTGTGGGAAACTGTGACTATGACGTTGAGCTCGTGTGTGATGCTGAGAGATTGGTCCAGAGTCGTGATTGCACATAGGAGAGTGTATGAAAGTGTGTGATGCTGGAAGAGTGCTATGTGAGGACAAGCAAGATGACATGCGACGGTGATGGCCTGCGTGACGCAGACTGTGGGGTCGTTGATTGTGAATGGCACACGACAGTGTGTGTGAAACACTGTGAGATTTGTGAGGAAGTGGGCTATACTGAGCCACCCTGCATAACCTGTATGGCATCCAAAGATGGTGTGTGTGTGCGACAGGATAGATGGTGAGTCACCTATGGGAAGGGAATGTGTAAGATTGTATGTACCCCCTGGAGATTGTACAAGATGTATGTGTCACTGGACAGGTGGCTGTGCTCCTGCACATTACTGTGCCACACTGTGCCAGTGCTTGTTGAGGAGGTCGCCTGAGACATTGCATGTCTGTGAAGGATGCTGAGCCGAGAGTCATGAGCCAGTAGGAGAAGTTTAAATTGCACATGTATGTGTGTGGCATTTTGAGATATTACGTGTGACACTGATAAATTGTACATTTGACACTCTTAGATAGTGTATTGGGTTGTGCAGTCCTGGGAGTGGTCCTTGGTGATAGTGTGCTACACTGTGAGCGATCAAGAGTGTGGGGGACATTCCAAGAGACCTTGTAAGGTTGTGTTGAGCACAGG
>NW_026003925.1:0-2131 GCF_001458135.2 Marmota marmota marmota | reverse complement strand
TTATAATAGACCAAAATAGTGTTCCTGGCTCCCTCAAGATTTGTTTCATGTAATATGAAGCAGTTTCTCTTAATAAAAAAAAAAAAAAAAACGACGTTTACAAGTAGAACATGCTTTTTCCCTTATTTTTTTTTTTAAAAAACTATGGTATATTATAGTTATAATAGTGGTGTTCATTATGCCATACTCTGACATACAGCTAATTTGACCAATCTCATTCCCTGTATCTCCTCTTTCCCTTTGCTTCCTATTTACTTGCTTTACTAATCTCTCCTATTGTTTTAAATAGTGGTTTATAATATTTATATTATTGGGATTCATTGTGGTATAATCACACATGGACCAAGAGCATAATTTGGTAGATTTCATAGAAAGTGCATTTCGATATTAGTTACAAGCCTTAGAATTTGCCCCCTTTCAGCACATAAGTGTCATGGTTACAATGTTAATAGTTGAGATGACAAGTCCACAGATTACCACTAGAATATACTCACTGGGTCATATTAGAAAACAAAAAGATTGAACGAGTATGTTTTTACATTTTGTCATTTCCAGAGGATTTTAATTTTCAATGTGATTTGGATGATGTCTTGGTAAATGTTACATCCAATAACTTATATAGATTTCAGTAAGTTTATGAATAGTAGTGAAAATACTCATTAATAATGTCCTACAAAATATGTGTGATTGGTGTAGTTAGACCACATGTATAGTATAGTATAGTGTAGTTGAAAACACCTGACTGGTTTCAGAAATAGGTCTCTTTATATTACTAGGAAGCTACATTATTAAGTATGTGTTAGGAACAGGAAACTGCCTAAGTATTTTAAAGGTTACTAGCATCGTTGGTGCTTCATTGAGGAGACACCAAACAAGACAAGCTTCCTATGTTTGCATGCTTAAGACACTGAGGTATTTATGAGCATGGATATTCTAATATTGGAGCTTTATCCCCCCCAAATAGCAATAAAAATATGTAAGAAACATAAAATAAATAGACATTGTAGTGGTGTCAGGATTATGAGTTTAGCCATTCTCTGGTGGTTGAGTTTTCAGGATCCTTAAATTTTAGTTGCCTGACGTAGCAAATAGTACTAAAATTTGAATGAAGGATAAAAACTTTTAACACTAAGACACGCAATGCTATATTTTAATGTCATTTAAGCCCATAAATCATGTTTGAACTCAGTATCATTTGAACTTTCAAGAATTCATTGGCTGAGGCTTATTAAAATTAGTAAAGTTACTAAAAAAAAAAGTTCAAAATTGTTACTTTTTCTTAGTATAAATTATCTTTATCATACTTGGTAGACCAAATATTTTCACAAATTTTGCAATACAGATAATGCTGGGACCTGAAAAAGAAAATTGAAAGATTTGAACACAAATGTTGTTACTTCTAGAAAGCTTGATTGCCAACTAGAATAGAGGGAACATCTACGTAAAATGAGGACAGTTTGTTAAGATTTCTGTTGTATTAGACTAAAAAGATGCTTTTAAAAAAATTATTTCAAAAGAATAGTTTTAATGCTTACTGGCATTAGATACCTTTATTTCATTCATTGACTACTGCTAGAATATTTGATATTTTAAAGTGTATCATTGGAGCAGTGGGCCTGTGTAAGGATTCCTCACTTAAACCATTGGGTATGATAACAGTACTAGTATTTGAATTGTTGAATTCAGTGACCAAGTACTCTAGCGTCTGCTACGTGGTCTTCAGTAAACATGAACAATTTTAGGTAGAAGATTAGCTTTGCATGGAAGTCAGTAGCAGGTAGTTGTGGATATAGAATCTCAAGAGTGTGGAGCAAGAATAACCTGCAACTGCAGCAAAGAATAAAGGAATAAAAGCAGCAGTTTAGTTATAAGAGCCTTTGGAAGAGGTTTTTTAAAATATCCTAATTAAGTAGTGATTATTTTAATAGCAAGTAATCACTAAAATTTTGTGTATCTTTCCCCAGGTATATTTTTTCTGTACAATGGTTTTCTCAGATAAAAACCCTGAGGGCAAGTGTCATACTAAGGGTGCTGGGGGGGGGGGGGGTAGAGGGTGGAAAGGAAGTCAAATTTTTTTGGCAAGTTAACTAAGATATGTTTTATATCTATGTATCTGACATTAGAAATTTTT
>NW_026003924.1:0-2131 GCF_001458135.2 Marmota marmota marmota | reverse complement strand
CATAACCCAGACCTTAACCCTAATAAAACTTCTAGCTCTAAATCTGATCCTAACCCTAAACCTAACCCTTATACTAGCATAGCCATAACCTAATCCTAAAACTATCTTTAACCATAATTCTGGACCTGAAATTAGCCCTAGCACTAATCCTAGCCCTAACCCTATCAAAAAAATCCCTAACCCTCATCCTAGCCCTTAACCTAGGCTTAGTGATAACCCTAACCCTAGCCACAGCCCTAAAACTAATTATGACCCTCATCCTACCTCTAAATGTAGCTATAAAGCCACCCATTACCACAAACTTCACCCAAATACAAAACCTAAACTCTAAACGCTAACTCTAAACTCTAACCCTAACCCTAAACTTAACACTAAATCTAGGCTTAAACTAAACAGTAAACCTATCCCTAATCCTAGCCCTAATTTAGCCCTATCCCTAACCCTAACCCTAACCCTAACCCTAGCCCAAAGACTAACTCTTGCCCTAGCCCTATCCCTAGTTCTAAACATATACCTTACCATAAACCTAAACATAGCCATAACCCTTGCCCTATCCTTAGTTCTAGCCTTCACCCTAGGTCTAACCCTAATTCCAAATTTAACCCTAACACTAAGCCTAAGCTTAACACTAACACTAGCCCTAAACCTAACCATAGGACTAAAACAAAATCGAGTGTTAGCCATAACTCTAAAGCTTAACTTACACCAAACTCTACTAGACCTAACCCTAGCCCTAGTTCGAGTCCTAACACAAACGTTAAAACCAACCCTGATGCTGACTCATATCCTAACACTCAACCTAGCTCTACACACCGCCCTCACCTTAAACTGAACCCTAACAATAACTCTAGCCCTAACTTGAGTTCTAACTCTAACCCTAAAACTAAGCCTCAACCTGACTCCTATTCAAACACGAATCCTAGCTAAAAATATCACCCTAATCTTAAACCTAACCCTAACACTAAACCTAACCCATACCCTAACACGAAAACCAACCATAATGGTAACCCTATTTCTTACATTAGCCATTGTCCTAACCGTAGCCCTATCCCTAACACAAAACCTAGGCCTAATCCGAGTCCTACACCTAGCTTTAACCCTAAATCTAACCATAATCAAGCTCTAAACCAATCACTTACTTAAGCAAAACCTTAAACCTAAGGGTAACCCTAGACCTATCCCTAATCCTTAGGCTAACCAAAACACTAACCTTATTAATAGCCCTTACCCTTGCCCTCATTCTAGATCTAACCCTATCCAAAACCCTAATACTAACCCTGACCCTTCTACTGACCTTACCATTAATCTTAGGTCTAATCCTAACCATAACCCTAAACCAAAACCTACTGTAATCCTATCCCTAGACCTAATCCTGAACCTAACATTGAGCCTAGCCCTAATCATAGCTCAAAACCAAAGCCTTAAACTAAACATAACCTTAACCTAACCCTAGTACTAAACCACACCCTAAACCTAAATCAAGACCTAATTCTATCCATAACCCTTGCCCTAAAATTAAGTCTAACTGTATCTTTAACCTAAACATAACCCTTAACCTAATATTAACCATAGGCCCAACCTTAAACGTATCACTATCCCCAAACTTATCAATTACCCTAAACATAACTTATCAATTACCCTGAACCCTCGACCTAATACAATCATTACCCTAACCCTGACTCTAATGATAATTCGAGCCCTAACCCTAAACTCAAACCTAAACCTAACCCTGACACTGACCCTAATAATTTTCCTAGCTCTAAACCTCACTCTTACCCTATATCTAACCCTTACACTACACCTAGCCATAAAACTAACCCCAAAACTATCCCTAAGCATAAACCTAGACCTGATATTAGTTCTAGCCATGATACTAGCCCTAACCCTAACACAAACCCTGGCTTTTATCTTAGCCCTAAACACAGCCTTAATTATAACCCTAACCATAAAGCTAGGCCCAACTCTAAAACTATCTCTATCCCTAATCTTAGATCTAATTTAGCCCCATCCCTAACCTTAACCCTAACCCTAGCCCAAAGACTAACTCTTGCCCTAGCCCTATCCCTAGTTCTAAACATATACCTTACCATAAACCTAAACATAGCCATAACCCTTGCCCTATCCTTAGTTC
>NW_026003923.1:0-2131 GCF_001458135.2 Marmota marmota marmota | reverse complement strand
TGGCCCCCCTCCCTCCCTGCCTGCCCTGGCCACCGCG
Organism: Marmota marmota marmota; assembly: GCF_001458135.2. Classification (NCBI taxonomy): domain Eukaryota; kingdom Metazoa; phylum Chordata; class Mammalia; order Rodentia; family Sciuridae; genus Marmota; species Marmota marmota. The sequence continues at coordinate 2,094 of NW_026003923.1, read as the reverse complement.
GCTCTTCACCGTGTCTGCGGTGGGACTGCAGAGCGCAGCCTCTCAGAGGGGCTCCTTCCACCCGGCCACCCGCGTGGAGGCTCCCGCAGGCCATTTCGGGGCTCCCGGGCGCCTCCCTTTTTATCCTGGAAAAACACCTCATTGTCTGGACGCGCCACTTGTCCACTGGGGACATCGCCGTGGCTTCTGGGCTTTGGCAACTGCGAGTTAAGCTGCTGTAGTTACGGAGCCATGGCCGGAGCCCGGGCTGCGCGAGCCCAGCTGCTGGGGTCAGCGGGTTCAGCTCGAGGGCACCGGGCACAGGGCGGACCCGCCCCAGCGCACAGCCAGCACGAGGCAGGCCCAGCCAATGAGAGCGCGTCTCCCCTCCAGCCACACTGATTGGCTCAGGGACGACCACGTGATCTGCGCTGGACCAATGAGAGTTTGGCCTGGGGATTGCTAGCCAGGCGGAGCGGAGCTGGAGCTGCCTGGGGGAGAAGCGCGCCCAGGGGAGGCCATGTCACCACCACTGTGATCAAGATAAGGAACAGTACCCAAACTTCTGCTGCCTCTCTGTGGTAGAGCCTTCCCGCTTAGCCCCCTGGGAAGCACTAGTTCTGTCCTGTCCCTGTGGCCCTGCCCTTTCCAGAATGTCATGGGAATGGACTCAGCACACAGCCCTCGATCCTGGCTTTGTTCACTTAGCATGATGTGCTTGAAGGTCACCTGTGTTCTCCATTCCTTTTTCTGGCTGAGTAGTATTCCTCTGAATGGATGTGCCACAGTGTGTTCATCCATTCTCCAGCTGAGAGACATGGGGTTGAGAAGAGGATAAACAAAGCTGCCCATCTACAATCACGTTCAGATTTTGCGTGCAACTGAGTTCATGAATCTCCATAATCCAAGGAGGTGTGAGGACTTCCTGTCAAGGCATCTGGGCCCTGGAGGGTCTCTCCTTGGCCTTACTTACTTGGCATTGTCTCCTGAACTCAGACATAGTCTGGGATGGAGAAGACGCTGCCAACCTGCCACACCTGTGTGAAGAAAGGGCAAAGAGGACTTCTCCCGTCCTTCCTCTGCCCAGTGCCACCGCAGTCAGTGAGCCTCTATCCAGTGGGGGGGGGGGCACATGTTGTTTTGCTATGTGTTTAAAATATGGAAAGATTAAATGAAGCTAGTTAACGTATTCATTACTTTTTCTATATACCTAAACATCTTACCGCACCTGCCCCATAAGTGTCTATACAATTGTGACTTGTCAATACAAAATACTGCGCGGAGGAAGAGAGACCGAAGTTCCCAGTGGACCCAGGATGGGGGCAGTAATGACCGTGGTAATAGGACACGGTGAGCTCACTCTTCAGTGAGACCTGCTGTGGCTCCAACACCCACATCTGACCTTCATCTCGCCTCAGTGATTGTCCGTAAAGGAGTCACTGCAAAGAGCCCTGAGCCTGTGTTCCTGTGCTGGGCTAATGAAGGGTCACACTTTCGTTCTGTCCATGACCCACAATCGGCCCCAGCCCCTGGCCGAAGTCTACAGCAGGGGGCCACCCAGGGCCCTGCCTGCTGGCCATTGCTCTCGTAGCTGGACGCCCTGGGGAGCGGCCGGCCAGGGCCCAGGGAGACGAACAGTAACCAGCAAACAGTCAGGAATCCAGGAGAGCAGGACGGCTTGGGTGGCGGTCAGTGCCCTGCAGAAAGAACAGGGGGACGGAGGCAGGTGGCTGCGGCCGGCAGGGTGGGTGCCGCGTGCCCAGCAACAAAGCCTCCCCCAGGAGGACGCTGGGCAGCGAGGAAGCGACTCCAGGAGACCCGGGGTGCAGGGCGGGGAGACGGAGCAGAGGGGCGAAGGCCCTGGGGAGGGCACTCGCTGGCCCTGGGGTGCAGGTGGACAGGACAGCAGGGCCATGGGACAGTGGCGATGGCGGGCAGCACCCAAGCTGCGCTGGCTCTCTGTACTTCGGGGAGGGACTGTTTCCGTGGGATAAGTGTCCGGTTCTTTGGAAAGTGGTCTTCTGAGGCTTTGGCTCGCCACCAGCTCAGCGGGACAGCAGTGCTGGCCGGGACAGCGCCGTGGGCTTCGCAGGGGCCATCTCGCGGGGCTGGCCG
>NW_026003922.1:0-2131 GCF_001458135.2 Marmota marmota marmota | reverse complement strand
ATTAAAAAAAAAAAAAAAAAAACAGAAAAAAGGATGAGCAACACTGAGATATAGAGTTCAAATCTCCCTTCAAGAAAGAACTCACTTGGGCTGGGGATGTGGCTCAGGCGGTAGCGCGCTCGCCTGGCATGCATGTGGCCCGGGTTCGATCCTCAGCACCACATACCAACAAAGATGTTGTGTCTGCCGAGAACTAAAAAATAGATATTAAAAAAATTCTCTCTCTCTCTCTCTCAATAAATAAATAAATAAATAAATAAGAAAGAACTCACTTCTGTGGCACATGTCTGTAATTCCAGCAACTCTGGAGTCTGAGGTAGGAGGATTGCAAGTTCAAGGCCAGTCTCAGCAACTTAGCAAGGTTCTAAGCAATTTAGCCAAGGCTGTGTCTCAAAATAAAAAAATAAAAATAAAAAGGGCTAGGGATGTGACTTAGTGGTTAAGTGCCCTTGGGTTCAATCCCTGGTAGAAAAAAAAAAGAGAGAGAGAGAGAGAGAGAGAGAGAGAGAGAGAGAGAAAACAAATTCACTGCCTAGCTTTAAGGAGAGTGGTTCGCTGACATCCTCCAGGTAGTATTCAAGCCAAGATCCTTCTCTTTTCCTAATGACTGGCTAGGTGGTAGCACAATGGCCAGGCCCATTTTCTCCAGTGTCTGACTCCTCTAATCCTGGCCCCTGAGCTCCCCACGGGAGATTTTGTCAAGTGCACATCAGTCTGACAACTCCCCTGCCCAGTACTGTGCCCTCTTTGTCTTTTATAGGTCGTCTCCTCAGTAACTATTTACTCTCCTAATTCTGTCACATTTTCTGCTGCTGAAGTGCAGGAACCCCAAGGTTAAGGTCAGGCAAGAACTGAACCTGCACGTGTACCCTGAGGACAAGGGCAAGGACTGAAGCATAATGTCTGTGACTCCTTCCTTCCCTGATGGTGTGTGACTTTCTTTTTCTTTCACAATTTTTGTTTTAATCCTTTGTCTATGTCGTTTAAAGGCATTCACGTAGTCAGTGAACTGTGTGAACAGTTTAAAAGTACAGCCACTTCTAAAAGACTTGCTAAGCAATGCAATTCCCTAGTCTGTCCCCCTCCATTTTTCTTTTCCTAGAGTCCAACACTTTGAATATGTGAAGTTGACCCTTTTTAGTTTTAGCCACTGTATTGCTAAAATATGCTTGAATCACTACTTAATTTTGCATTTTAGATTTGTCATCTTTCTACTATGAAAGATAAGGATTTAGCTTCCCTCTCTATCCCACTATCCTTTGCACAAAAGCACACTCCAAATCTTCCTCTCTCTGTATCTACATACATGTTTTTGTGTAGGTGATGGTGAAATCAGGGGTGCTCTACCACTGAGCTACATTCTCAGCCCTTTGTTTTGTTTTGAAATAGAGTCTCACTAAGTTGCCCTGGGTGACCTTGACTTTGAGGTTCCCATACTTCAGGCCTTTGAGTAGCTGGGATTATAGGCATGTGCCACTTGTTAGAGTCCTGCTCCCTCCCTGTACTGGGATCCCATCCGGGGGCTCCTGGATGGAGACTGTATGTTCTACTGGTGAGCTACACCCCAGCCTTGTACTGAGTCTTGTGTTGCATAAGGTACTATGCTCACTGCTGTAGTGTTCCTTAAATTTTCCTATTTATTTAAATCACTTGGAAAAAATTTAAGATGCAGATTCTGACATACACTCAATGGGTTTTGGGTGGAGCCTGTGATTCTTCATATTTAGTAAGCTCCCAGATGATAACAATGACATTGGTCTGTGAAGCACAGTTGGGAGGCCAAGGTGTGTAGAACCTGGTTTCTGCTCTGAAGAGGATACCACAGTTAGGGAGGAGCACACACAAGAACAATTAAACACCCAGAGAAGCATAATTGTAAAATAGCTCTTCTTTTTGGGGGGTCCTATTCTCAAGGCCACCACATTTTTACCTACCCTCTTAGACAGTTAGAATTTGTGCAGTGTATTTTAAAACTTACCAGTGCTACATAAGCTTATTCTTCCTGAGAGCTTTTCTCTTTGAGAATTAACATGCTAATTTATAGCTTTAAAATATGCCAATGTCAGTCCAGCACAGTGGCATACACCTGTAATCCCAGTGGCTAAGGAGGCTGAGGCAGGAGGATCATAAA
>NW_026003921.1:0-2131 GCF_001458135.2 Marmota marmota marmota | reverse complement strand
AAAAAACAAACAAACAAACAAAGACCCTCATTGATAGTTTTGTAATAAAATCATTTCAGTATCATGTATTTTGAAAGACAAGTGCTTGAGAAAGGAATACAGCTATTTTTATGACATCACATGATTTCTATATTAATGCTATATCTGTATTAATTACTATATAAAACATAGTTTACAAATATTACAACCAATACTTTTTATAATGACTAAATTTTTTGAAGAAAACTGGAAAGGGGAAGGAAGCCTTCTGTTTAGGTACAAATGAGTGAAAAAAACTAATTGTTATGCACATATGTAGATCAAAAATAAAGCAAATGAAGGTACTGAAATACTTCTTTAGAGTTCAGAATTTTTAATAATTAAAGCATTCTCTATAGTTTAGAGAATCAGAGACATTATGAATAGACAGCATAGATTTGGGCATTCTGCTCTACTTTTATTTTTCCTGTTTTACCCAGGTTTTGTTTGAACAAACACTAAATCAAAACAACAGATCTTGAGTCTTTTCCATCAATGCTGGTTCAAGGACATACACAAATAAAACCACACTCTCGAATATGTCAGCCTCGCCAAGTATAAAACTTATACATACAATTGTTATTTACATTAATGAGAAAAAAAAATCCTAATGTTCAACTCAGGGGAAACAAAATTAATATTGTGCAGATAACTCTTCAAATAAGAAATTGGTCACCCTGGAAATTAAGGATCTTTGTGGATGAGAGAGGTCTGTGCTGTCTCACATGTAGGACACAGGGCATGTGTTGCTGAGGGAAGTATTGGTCCACAGTCAGGGTGACTGTTTTATATCATGAGTAATCCAGATTATGTATCAGGAAACAATGGCCAAATCTAGTCCTCAGCCTGTTTTTGTATAGCATATGAGCTAAGAATTGTTTTTAAGCTCTAAAATGTCTGTTATATAAGTAAAGTTGATCATCACTATTCACGGACACATGAGTGGTGAATTTGCCTACTTACTAAAGTTTATTTATAACCTCAAAAACAACACTTGGGGCATTTCATGGTCACTACCAGATATGCACATGTGCCTAACAGTAGATTTTAGTACCTTAATGGGGAGGTTCTCAGCTGATACCAAGCAAGACAGCACTTCACCTTCCTGTTTTAACTCTTAGGCTATAAAGTATGCCTTTATCTAGCCCTGTTCAGTCACATTTTTTACACTTTTGTGCATTTTTAAATTTTTTTATGTTACTCTTTGAAAAGGCCCTTAGAGTAGTGCCAAAGTACTTCCTAGCATTCTAAGCAAAATAAAGCTGTAATATGTTTTCTGGAGAAATATATATAAACTTCCTTCAGGCATGAGTTAAGGTGATACTGACAATGTTAATAAATCAGCAAGATCAAAGAAATTGAGTATTGTTAAACAGAAACACATAAAATAAGATTACATATTGTTTGTTTTGTGAAAAATGTAGTGATGGGAGGAAAACCTAACCCTGTGTTTTCCCTAGAAGAATTTTCACTGTTTGCACATTCAATGTTCATGAAACATAGAACACACTTAGTGAAAATTAAGAGAATCTATGATACATGCAAAATTTCTCAATTTTGCTTTCTTGTGAGCGTAGCCTAAAATATTCAGTGCTTGTCCCCGTATAGATGATGTTGCTAATCCCTCGCCTATGGAATAAAGTCTAGCAGTAAAAAAAGATACTGGCATAATATGGGATGATAGATATGGAGATAATTAGTATGTATGTCAAAGGAAGAGCCTTTTAAGTGTTGGAAAACAAATCTATGAACATGTTAATATATGACATATAAAGATGAAATGATGTATACCTATTGTAATTACCAACTACCCTTTAATTTATATTGCCCATTTCATTGGATATTGCTATAAAATTGTGTCTTACAATTCTATTTCAGTCTACTTCTACCTGAATTTTTTGTCATAGGTTGCTAATAGTTTTGATGTCAGCTTACTGTATAGTTATTGAAAACATTTATACTATCAAAGACAATCATATTTTGCTGACTACTTTACAATTACAAAATTCATCTTTTCAATTGAAATATGTTTAAAATGTCTGCACTATTATACTTATTTTTTTCTCTAACTGATCTTAACTTGATAACTAATGCTGACACTTTCTGTTGTAGG
>NW_026003920.1:0-2131 GCF_001458135.2 Marmota marmota marmota | reverse complement strand
AAAAAAAAAAAAAAAAAAAAGAAAGAAAGAAAAAAACAAAGCCCCATTTATATACAAATCAAAGGAGAGTGAATACATTTGGTAAAGTATTTAATGCAGTGTGATTTACATCAAACATTAAGATCTGGTGAATCAGATTTTAAAATTTGGTCAGACACATAGATGAAAAATAATGTATAAGGTCAAAAAGTACAAAAAGCAGGTTTAGCTTTAAGAGATTAAAACGTTTTAAAAGCATGGATTTATTCTAAACACATTTTTAAAAACCCATAGTGTCACTTTAAGAAGCCTATTATAAAAAGTTACTTAATAGCAAGTAACCATTTATGGTTCATGATATGAAGTAACGTTTTTAAAATTTCTTTTTGCAGTGCCCAGGTCTAACCCAGGGGAGTTCTCCCCCTGGGCTACATTCCCAGACTATTTGTTTGTTTATAAACAGAATCTCACTAAGTGGCCTGGCCTAGCCTCAAATTTGTAATCCCCTTGCCTCAATCTCAGTAGCTGGGATTGCAGGCCAATGCCACACACCCAGCAATACAAGTTAACTTTAAAGAGCCTGATACATAATTTATTTTCTAAATCATCAATGCAGGCAAACATTCTAACTTTAACTTTTTGCCTTCAAGCAAAATTGTGTTCTACTTTTCATAACCCATTTGTAAAGATTTCCAGAAAGTAGCAATCTGGTAGCAATTTTAGTGGTGTTTAACTTAGTGTCAGAGACACTGACGCATTTTGACTATACATCAACTTAATGGAGCAGAAAAGTACAGGCCAAACCCTTGGTAATGGCTATAAGAACTGGGAATATAGATCAGAGCACGAAATTACCAGTCTATAGGACAGATTAAATCAAATGATTTTCAACATATTTTAATTCCAATTTTAGGGTGGCTCCTGTCTGAATTGTGTTGAGGATTCTGAAGATGAAGTTAGTGTTCTATGAGAAAAAGTGTTGCTATGTATTGATTTTAAAGCCATGGCTGACATGGGTGGGCAGAAAGAGGGACTGATTTGCCAACTGTCTAAGTTTGGTATATTACATGTGGTACAAGGCACATGAGTCTCAGCATCAGGGGCCTGAAATCTCTTATCTTCACTCTGGCTACACATCTGATTCATCCTTCTCTCTCTGAAAACTAGTTCCCCCATCACGTGCACCCAACCCTACTCTGTTAATGTGGCAGGAAATGTTGCCCTTTCAGCTCCTGAGTTGACTGTCAGCGGTACAATCAGTAGGAGAGACTAAGTTGTGGTTCTTATTTGCAAAGAACAGAAAGAGCCCCTTAATTTAAGCAGAAAAGAAATTTATTGGAGGAAGTTGTTTGGGATGCAGGCATCATCAGCTCTGGACACTTCTTGCCTCCTGCAACTGAAATCCCTATCCCTCAAACCCTCACTTTCTGCCATGGAACTCTCAACTCTACCATGGCCACCATGAATAATCTGAGTCACCTTTGTGTCACTCCCTCAAAATTCAAATTCCAGGTTGAAGCCTGGGATTAGTAGTAAGGTACTAAGACCCCAGGTCTATACTCTCCCTATTTATAGAGGACAAATTCTCAGAAAAGAAAGTTAATCAGATAACCTCAAAAGACATCTACTACTTGCTGTATTTTGCTTGACAGAGATCATGTAACAGGACCATCTAGCTTAGAAACTGCAGTCAGAAAGTAGAGTGAGGAACCAATTCAGAGTATGAAAGTTTGAAGCTGTAGGTAAGCCTAGATAGTCAGTGGATACCCTGAAGCAGAGTTAAAATTAGGGGATTTGGTAGCTATAACATGACTGAGGCCAAAGAGCAAGAGAACCAGAAAGAACTGAAGCAGAGAATAAACCAAGATATGATCTCAAAGTAAATGCCAAGAGCAAAGTCTAGACTACTAGAAAACAGTCATGGAGCTGAGAGGCATGGCAGGCACAGGATGAAATTCTGACTGTGAACCAGGTAGCAGCCACAAAGTTAAAAGCTAGAAAAACAACAAAAGAAGCAAGATGATGGGGTACATTTGATGACATTTATTTAAGATTGCTGGCTGTGACATTTATTAATTGTAAAAATGTTTATCAACATCTGTTCATTGTCAGACGTGTGTGTGTATGTGAATATATATATATATATATATAT
>NW_026003919.1:0-2131 GCF_001458135.2 Marmota marmota marmota | reverse complement strand
CCCAGCAGCTTGAGAGGCTGAGGCAGGAGGATCGTGAGTTCAAAGCCAGCCTCAGCAACTTAGTGACGCCCTAAGCAACTCAGTGAGACCCTGTCTCTAAATAAAATATAAAATAGGGCTGGGGATGTGGCTCAGCGGTCGAGTGCCCCTGAGTTCAATCCTTGGTACCAGAAAAAAGAAAAAAAAAAACAGCTGATGTCACTCATCTGCTAGGTTTAATAACAGGAAGAGTGAGAGGAGATTGGAGAGAATGTAATAAGTAACAAAAGTGTGGAGTCCCGGAGGCCTAGTTCTGTGCCTCATCCTTATCTGTGAAGTGGGATTACCAGTTGTCACCATAAGGTGAAGATGCAGCCATGTGACTCCTTATAACTCTTTTGGGATGTGAGAATTCTTATTATTCCCAATTGATGTTTCTGAGCACAGAGAGGTTGCTGTATTGGCCTATGAGCACACAGCCAGCATATAAGAGAGTTGGGGGCTGGGACCCAGGTAGGCCTTTTGTGCAAGGTGAAGCTCAGGGCATGCAATGTCATTACCTCTAGCTAAGCTCCCATCTTGCAAAGGCCTTCCCTCTGGAGGTAGTCCTGACTTGTCTCTGCTGGGAACCTTCATTTCCATTTTCAAATTCTGCCTACTGCCCTGGAAGTGGCCTGGTATTCTGTTGTCCCTAAAGAAATGCAAAGTAATTGCTTCTCAGAGGTTTGACTGTGGATCCTGGGGGGTACCCTCCCCCTTATCTTAAAATGCCTCTCTTCCCTCTCTGGTCCCACCTCCCTGTCTAGTTCTGCATCCATCAACAAGTTGAGAATTTTGCAAGGATCATTTCAGCCCTGGTGCCTGGATGAGTGGCTCACCCCCAATTCAGCAGGCCGCTGGCTTGCCTGGCGGGGATACTCTTGTTTACCGAGGAGGAGTAGGTGTTTCTTTTAAGGGCAGATTGATGGTGTATTCCCAACCTAGTGCTGCACTGACTTTGATTCCTGCATCATTTCTACAACCCTGGGACTGGAGCCCTGGCCACAGGACCAGGTGAAAAGATGGGAGGGGAGAACGTGGGAGGCCTTGGGGCAGATATGTGCCTGTGCAGACATCTATTCCTGCTGCCAGCAATCCTCCTGCAGGGTTCAGAGATAAACTGGAGGCAGCTCCTGGTCAGAACTGGTCACCCAACAGCCCAGGCAGCCCCCCTTATAGCCGTGATCACAAGCAGGGCACTGCGATTCCTAAACAGGCTTACATTTAAACTGTCACAAATGTGATCTGCAATCATGGCAGGAAATATTTCTCTTTTTTTTTGTGTGTGTGTGATACTGGAGATTGAACCCAAGAAGCATTTATTTCTGATAAGTTTATACTTTTATTTATTTCTTCTGATCTTGGGGCATAATGAACCCTTGAGGATGAGACAGAATGATAATCATTTTTTCTTTCTTTGGTAAACAAGAAATGGACTTAGATCTAGATATATATATTTTTTTGTATTGGGGATTGAACCCAGGGCTACTTAACCACTGAGTCACACCCCCAGCTCCTTTTCATATTTTATTTAGAGACAGAGTCTTGTTCGGTGGCTTTGGACCTCACTAAGTTGCAGAGGCTGACTTTGAACTTGGGATCCTCCTGCCTTAGCCTTCTGAGCCTCTGGGATTACAGGTGTGCGCCACCGCGCCCTGTATATCTAGATGTTTGATTTGAGGCTTGAGAATCCTGTTAGGTGAGGGATTCATCCTTCACCAGAGCTGTTTTGTGATAATGTCCTGTTTGGGGGTTTGGCAGTGAGTTCCTCTGTCCTTGAAGGTCGTCGGTTTCTTTTCTGATGATCGAGAAGTTTCTGCACGTTAGTTAATGAAAACGTGGGTCCCTGTTTTGGAGGGAAGATTTCTCCACCCTTTCTCTCATGTGAGAGCTGAGACATTTTCTCCTAGGAGGAGGCCTGCTCTCTGCAGCTGGATTCAAATGAGGTCATCTCTGGGGATCCTGTCCCCATGGGTAGAAGCAGAGAAAAACATGTTCAAATACCTGTGGCATGTGAGAGCTCTTCATACTTATGGGGAGACTGCCAGCTTTGCAGCTCTGCCTTAGCTATTAGCATTGCTCAGCTTGGGGTGTGTTAGCAGGGGAGGGGGTG
>NW_026003918.1:0-2131 GCF_001458135.2 Marmota marmota marmota | reverse complement strand
TGGGTGTGTATGACACACTCAACATTACCCAAGGGCAACAGTACATCCTTTCACAGTACCCCTTTGCATGAGGGGCTTTTCATGTTAAGATGTTAAAGTGATCAAAAGTGCTCTTGAAATGTCTACTTCTCTTTGTTCATTAATACTTTGTTCACAAGGACAACTAGAGACTTCTTATGCTTTGCTAAATAGAAAATCAGGCATCTCTCAACTTTAGAGTGTATGTGCCTTCACAATCAGGAGGCTTGTCCTTTCCACAGGGAACTCTGGATTATCCCATGGAAGGTGGAGAACAACTAACAACTATCTTACCCAGGGTCTGATCCCTGGGTGAGCAAAGGGGCATAAGTGTTTTTTGCATTTAGAGTCAGTAGGGAAATGGTAGACCCTTCCAAGGGCCTCCTGAGCATATTTGTAAGATCAGGAGTCCTGGCCACACTCCAAAAGAGTGCATAAATCCATAGTGATTCTGGAGAAGAGGCCATCCTGGCAGGTTTGAGCACTTCCCCCCACACCCACTGTGTGATTCAGGGCAAGCCTCTTATTTCCACACCTAAATTCTAAGGACATGGTAAGTAATTTACTTAATTCATGCAAAATGACGAAAACTGTGTCTGGTTAGTGATACCAGTGGGCCATCATTGTCACCTCAGCCCCTGGATCACTATCAGTGAATCAGTGACAGCCCCCCTCTCCCAGGTATATTCCAATGCACCCTGAGCACCCCACCTGAGAAAGAGGGCACCTCCACACAGGTCAGAATTTAGTCTCAATCACTGTCTCAGGAAACCCCAAATCAGGATGCTCCCCAGCCCAAATGTCACAGTCACAGTGCACAGAAGGAGTGTTCCCAGTGTGTTCTGGGAGGCCTTGTGCCCTGCCCCCTCGTGTCTATCATGGGCAAGGAGCCCAGGTAAATAGTTGTTATACAGTATTGTTTAAGAAAAAAATAGCAAGGAGAAAAAAGTCTGTATGTGTTCAATACAGACAAATTTTTCTTTGTCAATATTTTTGGCTTGAGGTTAGTTGAATCCATGGATGAGGACTGCAGATAAAGAAGGTTAACAGGGCAGGGGTTGGGGCCATAGCTCAGTGGTAGAGCACTTGCCTCACATGTGTGAGGCACTTGGATCGATCCTGAGCACCACATAAAAATAAATAAAATTAAGATATTGTGTCCATCTACAACTAAAAATTTATATATTCAAAAAAAGGTGGTTAACAGTATATACTATATAACCCACAGCACATTACAAAAGGGACTGCTCAGTATTTAATACAATTAATAAAAGCCTCTGTTTCTAATGACTCTGCTATGACCCTCAGGGCAAGTTTTTTGCCACTGGCAGGATAATAAATGCATTTCAAAAGTCCTCATTTCTTGCAGTTGTGATTAGTTTATCATAGGTTTCACTAGTCAATTGGAAAAGGAAGCTTGTTCCCATCACAGTCTGTAAGTTCTTGGCAGGAATGTTCTTAAGCCACAAGGCTATTCTGGGTTCTTTAATTATAACTAGAAAGTGTCATCTGCAAGTCCTGCAGAGGGATACCCACAGCTGGGATCATCACACTCTGCTTAGAGGAGTAATTGACAGAGACCACCCTTCAGAATTTGTGCATGGAGAATATTCCTTTTCACTGCCAACCCCAGGATCAACAGGGACCTGGAGTGGCACAGGCCAGTAGGCCTACCACCTGCTCACTAACAATGAGGAAGACAAGGACACCCCTTCTGCCTGATATGCACACACAGTTTCCAACACTTTCTTCCTCACCCAAGCTGCCTGTGATTGACTGCACAGCTCCTGGAGCTGACCTGGGGCCCAGGAGATGCTACATTACAAGAATAATGTTAAACTTTATACATTTATGAAGGCTCTAAGTAAAGAAAACACTTGATATTTCCAAATCAAGGTATTTATATATTCAAAAAAAGGTGGTTAACAGTATATACTATATAACCCACAGCACATTACAAAAGGGACTGCTCAGTATTTAATACAATTAATAAAAGCCTCTGTTTCTAATGACTCTGCTATGACCCTCAGGGCAAGTTTTTTGCCACTGGCAGGATAATAAATGCATTTCAAAAGTCCTCATTTCTTGCAGTTGTGATTAGTTTATCATAGGT
>NW_026003917.1:0-7501 GCF_001458135.2 Marmota marmota marmota | reverse complement strand
ACAGAAGTGTCTTACATAAGCTGCCAGAAAAATGTATAGGGAATCTACCAGAGAAAATGAAAAGAATGGAGATATTGGGGTTGGGGATATGGCGAGTTGGTAGAGTGCTTGCCTTGCACGTATAAATCCCTGGGTTCAATCCCCAGCACCACAAAAAAAAAAAAAAAAAGAATGGAGATATTATTAGTGAACTGCTAAGACAAATAAATACAAGGAAGAAAAATCCTATGAAACAAAAACATAGTTATTATAAAAATTCTACTAACTTTCTATTTATTTCACAAGGAAAAGTACTATATACTATCCAAAAAGAAGTACATTTGAAGACTTTCAGAAATTCTTTTGAGTCATTAAGTAACATATTTGAATTGAAACTCTTATAGATTCACTAACTCTATTAACTCTATCAGGTGAGGTAAATCTGTTAACTATTAGATTGTAGGGTGGGTTGATATTGCTTTTCCCCTTTGTAAATACACAACTTTATTCTTTTAATCGGATCTACTTCTTCTGCCAAGTATTAGAGTGGATGAATATGATGCTCAAGGGATAAAGTACTGATGACCAAACAGTCTGCTTAGTGATAAATAGAAGAGTCCACTCTGACAACTGCTTAAAGTCATCATATGTGAAGATTCTGGGCAAAAATGTCAAGTGAAATGATGAGCACTGAAGAATTAGGATTCACTCCAGGAATGCCAAGATGACTTAACATAGGACTAACTACCTTAGAGAATCTGCTATTGTAATTCACCTCTGTAACAAAATAAAGGAGAAAAAAGCAATGTGATGGCACAAAAATAGATGTCAGTAGATACAGAAAGAATTTAACCCCTATCCTTTATTTAAAAATCAGACACAACTTAGCAAAACACTTACAATAACATAATATAGGTTATGTACCAAATGTCTACAACAAAAATAATTAATGATGAAATGTTAAATGCTTCATTTTTGGCACAAAACCAGAATACACCCACCATCATACTTCTGCTCAACACTGTGGATGGAAAGAGGCCTGCCTGAGGTCATAAGACTTGTCACTGGGCAAGTCAGGAAGACCCAGTCTAACACTTATATCTTTAATTCTATGCTAAAACTGTTCCTATTATCCTTAAGGCATGGGTCGCTTAAGCAACGTCATTTGAATTCACAATTGCCAATGGATTACCTGATATTCTACAGTGGGGATACAATAAGCTACTATGGTTTGGATATAATATGTCCCCACCAAAACTCACAATGAAATTTGATTCCCAATGTAGTGGAATTGGGAGGTGGGGCCTCTAAGAGGTGATTAAGTTTGGGGGGCTCTACCCCTATAAATGGATGAATGCAGTCTCATGGGAACTCTCATGCTCCTGAAACTAGACTGGTGACCTTGACAGGAGATTGTTATCAAGTAAGCCTGACATCTCCCCTCACTCTCTCACACATGGTCCATCTTCCGAATGCAGAGCTTCTCCTTCCAATTTTCCACCGTAAGTTGAAGCGTAACATGGCCCACACAAGATTTGACCACCTGGTTTTAGATTTTCCAGCCTCTAGAACCAAGAGCCAAAATAAAGCTGTTTTCTTTATAAATTACCTAGTCTCAGATGTTCTGTTAAAGCAACAGAAAACAGAGATGGTCTCTTCCATAGGTATGGATTATACTTTTTCTATGTTAATATAAAACAGCAGGAAGATTAAGTTACAGATTCACTGCCATTACAAATCAATGTCTTTGCAAACAACAGTGCAAAATCATAGACCTGAGGTCTTGATAGGTATAAAGAAACCTTTTGTGGCATCATATCTCATCTTTTACCTCAGACTTTCACCTAAACACTGGCTAAAATCTTTTTCATCTTCCATTAGAATTTGATAACTTTAGTAAGCCAGAAATAAGATATGGAATATATCAATAACAGTTTGATTTTATAATATTTATAATAGCTTGATATTTAATATATATCTTGGGCCTTATACTCTACAGAGAATGCAAATACTTGCCTTTTCCTCCATATCATATTAAGTTTATACCAGAAAATTTTACATTTTATTGTCATTATTTAGCCAAAACCACATGAAAGCAAAAAATTCATGACTTTAAAGAAAGAACAAAGTTAAATGAAAAATTTTACTTAAGAAGCTAGGAAGAAAACAAACAATGTATAAAAAGCGATATAAAGGAATTTTAAATGATAAAAGAAATACATAAATCAGAAATAGATTTTATAAATCTAATGGGGGTCATTGTAGTCATGAAAGACATACTCTATTCTTTCTGGCAGAAAGATTAAATAAAACTCTGTCAATACAGGTTTGTATGCATAAACAAACTTTAAAGGACACACAAAAAATGTTGATAGTTTTTTCTTCAAGATGTGATATTAAAGGTTATTTATTTATTTTAGTTGTAAATGGACACAATACCTTTATTTTTATTTACTTATTTTTATGTGCTTCTGAGGATTGAACCCAGTGCCTCACACTTGCCAGGCAATTACTCTACCACTGAGCTACAACACCAGCCCCATATTTAGATTATTAGAGGTTATAAAGGTCACTTTTCATACTTTTCTATATTTTCTAAATCTCCTATAATAAATACTTTATGATAAGAAGTAAGCTATTTTTAAGATGCCAAATTATTTCTTACTGATACATATATTTAGTGAGATACCAATCAAAATACCAAAGAGAACAATGAAGGACTAAGAGAGGACTTGAAAAATGCTCTTTGAGGGCTGGGGATATAGCTCAATTGGTAGAGTGCTTGCCTCACATGCACAAGGCCCTGGGTTTAACCTCCAGCAGCACACACAAACACACACAAAAAGTCCTTGGTGGGGGGCTAGGGATGTAGCTCAGTGGCACTGGGTTCAATCCTCAGCACCACACAAAAATAAACAAATAAATAAAGGCATTCTGTCCATCTACAACTACAAAAAAAAAAAAAAAAAAAACAGAAGAAGAATAAGGGACATGAATCAATAAATGCAAAAGGCCTCTAGAAACTAGAAAGGGACAGATTTTCCCCCTCAGTTTCCATTGCAATAAAGCCCTATCCTAAAACCTTAATTTTTAGCCCACGAAGACCCATTTTGACCTTCTGACATACAGAAAAATTAGATAATAAATTTGTATTGTAATTAAATTTGTGGTAATTTGCTAGAGTAGAATAGAAAATTAATACAAAAAAATGCATAGGTTGCTTGAAAGACATATAACAAAGAGAAAGGAGTTGGGTAATGAGACTCCAAGTCTGAGAAAGAAGTAAAAGACAAAGCTTGACAAAACTTGAGAGAAGTTTCAGGTTCCTATGAACCACAAATTCAACATACTTATGAAGCCAGATATAAAGATAGGTAGTTAGTGTAGCTAGGTAAATCGGATCTGATATTAACTCAAATAAAGAAAATGAAGTCTACAAAGAAAATGTAGTCTGATCTGAGCCTGGAAAATCAGAACTACACCTGGGAGATTGAAATGTTAATGTCCCCCCAGGCCCCAGGCCCCAGGCCCATCCTAAAGAATTGTTAATGAAGCAGCTGCCAGCAAATAGCGAGGTGCTCATCATATCACCCTAGGCCCTTCTGGCCTGGATCACTTCTCCCAGGCCCCTTGGTCCACCTGTTTTCCACCTTTTGGCCTTCCCACTGGTATCCCCCATCACAAGCAGGGTAGAGGGAAATAAGCAAGATAAATGACAGAAATGTAGAAGGACAAAAGAAAACCTTAGATATAAAAGGGATAAGTCCTCCCCATCCCATGGATTCTGCCTTTAGATCCCCTTCTTCCTGGGGGAGTATGTCTTTTCTGCTTTCCTTTAAGAAAGCCTTTTACTTTACTCTTGTCTCATTGTACTTCTCTGGTGTTATACTTCAATATTCAGGGAAGCAAGGACTCCTCATGGTAACCAGCAGTATCATTTATTGAATAGTGAGCTATGGAAAAGAAAAAAAAAATTTCCTATTTTATCTACCATTTCATAATCAAAAAAATTAACTCAGGCTTGGTGGTGCATGCCTATAATCCTAGAGGCTCTGGAGGCTGAGGCAGGAGGATCATAATTCCAAAGCTAGCACATTAATCCAGTTGAATGGTTTAACTAGGTGGTAACTATAGGCAAGCGGGGTGTGGCTGAAGGAAGTAGGTCATTGGGGACAAGCCTCTTGAGTATATTTTGTCCTGGTGAATAAAGCACTACTTATTCTCTCTCTGCTTTCTGATTGTCATGTCCCTAGCTGTTATCCTCCTTCTTACCCTTCTGCCATGATGTTCTGCCTCATCTGGGGCCCAGCACAAAGGAGTTGGCCATCAATAGACTGAACCTCTGAAAACATGAACACCAAATAAACTTTTCTTCCCCTAAAGTTGTTTTTGTCAGCTCTTTTGGTCACAGCAGTGAAAAGGCTGACTAAAACTTAGAGGTACGCTACTATGTCCGACTTCGCAGGGTATTTTTGGTGCACATGAAAGGATACGTATTGTTGAAAAACCAGCCTCTACCTCAGAGCAAAGCCTGTCCAAGGAAAGGACATGACCTTTGTCTTTGGAAAGACCCACAGAGCACTCCTAGGCACATTCCCACTCTGCTAAGTTGTTTATCTACAAATAACAGGAGAGATCTGTTGCGCCAGGTGTCCCTGACTCAGTCAGGCTAGGTGGGGACCCATAGCAACCCTCTAGCAGCCACCATTCAGCATGAGACAGGGAAATACCTGGGATGCCAGAAGACCCTCCCAGTAGTTTATGGTGTTGGGAAACCATGTAGTTCAGCAGGAACACCCCTCTTGGCTTAAACCAATCAGTTCAAATGAATCCCCCTCTTGTAGTAACCAATTACCCCTACCCAACTTGTTCCTGCCAGTGAATGTGCTAATCATGTTTTAGAGTTGTTATTTGATTTTCCCGCGGTGTGTGATGATTTGCTAAGAGATGCTATGATGTATGTGGGGGTCCCTGCCTTCCCCAAAGAGTGTATAAAACTGCTGCAAACCCTGTTAGGTCGGTGGCGGCAACTTGGTGGCAACTTAGTGGCGACTTGGTGGCAACTTAGAACAAAGCAGCCCGCACCAGAAAAGAACATCAATCAGATGCCGGCGGAAACGCCTGTCAATCAGCCAGATCTCCTGACTAACGCCTGTCAATCAACAGGATCCCCTGGCCAATCCTGGAGTTCAGCCAACTCCCCTGAGCAACTTCAAGGGGGCAAGGGACCCTAGGAACACCTTTTCCTGTCCTGAGCCCTTCCCTTCCTGCTGTAAGCCCCATAAAAGTCTAGTCCGGTCGAGCTTCCACACGGTTTCTCTTCAGACCCTTCCCCTGTCCCCTCTGTGAGTCTGATCGAGTTCGGCCAGGAGTGATATCTCAATAAAGCCTCCCCCGCCTGATCTGACAAACCCTGGGCTCAGGGCCTCTCAGCGTCACCAGTTGCTGTGTGCACGCGCAGAGGACCAAGCTAGCTCGCAATAAATGCCTCTTTGCTGCTTACATCGATCTTGGTCTCTGGTGGTCTTTTGGGGGTCCCGAATTCGAGCATAACATTGTCTCTAGGAAAATAACTTTTTTTGAGTTGCTAACTGAACTAGTTCCCTTTACTCAAGGAATACCATCATAACTTGAGAGAATAGCTGACAAATTATTATTATTATTATTATTATTATTATTATTATTATTATTCAGAATTTGGATTTTTGACAAACATTTCCTTAGAAACTGAACAAAAAGAACTTGTCATTTAAGGGAGAAGAATAGATGTCATTTTTTTCTTCTTTTTTCTATTTTGCCAATCATAAACTTTGAGCAAGCAAGTGAAAATTAGAATTTTGGAAAACTTGTATCTGCCACTGTGAAGTTTTTCTTTTTTTAATTGATTCCCCTAGTGATATTAATAAATAGTATTTTTATATTGTACAATAATATGAATAATACAAATGCATAAGTCAATGAACCAATATTTTCCAAATGACCTATAAAGTTACAAAACCCTGTAATTAAAACTTCATTCAAAGTGATGCATGATCAAGAAATTTTTATGTAATAGAGCTCAAACAGGTAATTGAAATGGTTTCAGATGACACATTGCAGCTGATCATTTTAGGAAAGTACCACTTGTTGAATTTTGATGTAGTTAGTATCAGAGAATAATATCCTCAATTATCTGAAAAGATTATTAACATGTCCCTTCATTTTCCAACTATATATCTAAGTGAAGCAGAATTTTTATTATAATTATGAATATGTTAATTACACAAATTGATAGTATTCGGTGTGATATTTCTAACCATGCATAAATCGTGCATTAATCACGTCCATCTACTCTAATTCTACTCTCAATCTTCTCTCCTCCTTACCACAGCACTCTTTCCAGTCCATAAAAATTCCTCTTAATTTCTTTCTGCCTTCTTTCCCCCTTGTTCTTCCCTATCTCTAGTAACCACTATGCTGTACCTTACTTCTACATGGTTGACTTATTGGTTTTCTTAAATGAATGAGAATCTGTGGTCCTTGTCTTTCAGTGTCTGGCTGGTTGCATGCAACATAATATTCTCGAATTGCATCCAAATTACTGCAAAGACAGGATTTTAATTTTTATGGCTGAATAATATTTAATTTCGTAAATGTATAAAGTGTTCTTTTTTTTAACCTATTCAAGGGCATCTGAGTTGATTCCAAATTTTGGCTATTGTGAATAGCATTGTGATAAACCTGAACAATGCCATCAAGTATCATTCTGCTATAAAGAATGAATTTTTTGGAGTAAACCCAATCATGGAATTGCTCGGTCATATGATAGCTCTATTTTTAATTTTTTGAGGAATCTTCATATTGTTTTTCATTGTGGATGGACTAATTAAATTTATGTTCCCATCAATAGTGTATAAAAGTCCCTTTTTTCCTGTATTCTTGCTAGCTAGCATTGCTATTACATATTGTTTTGAAGATAGACATTCTAAATGGGGTAAGATATCTCATTGTGGTTTTGATTTGCATTTCTCTGTCAATTAGTGAAATTGAACATTTTTCATGTATTTGTTGGCCAGTTGTATGTCTGTTGTTGTTGTTTTTCCATACTGATGATTGAACAGAGAGGTACTCCACTGAGCTACATCCCCAGTCCTTTCTAGTTTCATTTTTAGATAGAGTCTTACTAAATGACTCAGGATTCCATGAATGTGTGATCCTTCCTACTTAGCCTCCAAAGTCAGTGGGACCATAGGTGTGTGCCACCATGTATTTCCTTTTTTGAAAAGTGTCAATTTAGTTCCATAGCCTATTTTTCATTGGGTTGTTTGTTTTTTAGTTCCTTATATATTCCAGATTTCAAACTTTAGTCTTTTCTACACACCTTAGTTAGCTGAGTATGAATTAATTTTTGGATTTTCTATTTTGTTCCATTGTTCTATATGCCTATACTTATACCAGTACAGTGCTGTTTTAGTAGTTGTAGCTCTGTATTCAGTTATTGTGATGCTTCTAGCATTGTTTTTTTTTTTTTTTTTTTTTTTTT
>NW_026003916.1:0-2131 GCF_001458135.2 Marmota marmota marmota | reverse complement strand
ACACACACAAACATTTATGTGTGAATACTATATATATATACCAAATGCCTAATCTCCAAAAAAATAAAAAAACAGAATTTTAAAAGCAGCTAGAAAAAATAACTGGCCATATTTAGAAGTAAAGAAAAATGATTTCAGCTGATTTTTCAAGCCAGACCCTTAAAAACTAGAAGAGCTTGAAATAATATATACAAAACTCTGAAAGATAAGGGATGCTATCAAAATTAATTTTTTAAAAATAATTAAGAATTTTTTTTAGAAATGTTATCTCATTATTCAACTAAGTGAATCAATTTTCTTAAACAAATCTGTTGATTACTTTCTATTTGCCTCACAACTAAAGAAGTTTTAGAAATACAAGGTAAATTAAGACAATGCCCAAACTTTCAGGAATATGCAGATGTGAGAACAGGTAATTTTTGCCAAATCTGTAAATAATGTGTGACTAAATGGTATAGTTAGTTTTAACCCAAATTTTCCAAGAGCTGCACAAGGCCAGTTGCCAGTTGGGAACTGGTAATTGCTGCTAGTATAGGTTCACATATTCAAAAGAATGTACTTAGCACTTACCCTGATCCTAACTTCTGTAGTGTTACTATTGAATTCTACTCTAAAACCTTTTGCTGAGCAATAATATGTCTCCTAGAGAAATTTTGTAGTAAGTTTGTATAGAACATATTTTTAACATGTTAAGATATATGTATAAACAAATTTAAACTTTATAAATATAGTGTTCTTAATTAATAAATTTTCATTTAGCTGAATAATTTTTTTATATTTCAAAAAATATTTAACACTAGCATCAGTACATAAGAACATCCCCTAGATAATTGGTGGTAATAGCTTCAATCATATAACAAAATCATATCTCTCCAGAATACACTTGAGGGTGGGTTATGTGACTTAGGTTGTAGAGCATTTACTAAGCATGAAATGCATGTTCAATTCCCACCACCACGTGTATCAAAGAATAATAAAATCTAAAACTAAATATTTTATATAGATATTTTAAATACCAGATAAATTTAAAAATAAGACATATAAATATACATAATAGCAGGAATGCATCTATTAAACAAAATATGAAGAATACAACACTAAAAGTAATAGAGGCAAGTTAGGTATTGTATTATATTTAAATAAAAATAAAAAATGTTAACCTGCCATTGAAATTTGTAATTGGAAAAATGTTTATATTCCTAAATTTTGAAATATATTTCTGATTTTACTGTGCATTTTTAGACAAATTTAAACAGGTTTTTTTCCTACGTGAGAAATATGTATTTTTACACTTAAAATCACATATCATCTAGAAATTAAAAAGAACACAATTTGCATATCAATATAGTACTATAGATTTTTTAATAAAAAAAAAACAGACATTGTGGTTCATGTTATCAATATTTATTTTGCAATTTTACTCCCTGCATCATTCTAATTGTTTTAAGGAATTAGAAAAACAACTCCTAACTTCATAGGATTTAATAAAGTAAAATTACATGTTAGCATCGAATGAATCTTCAAATAAAATTCTTGTTAACATTAAAAATTATTATATTATTCCCTTGTTAGAACTTTTTAGACAAAATTAGTATTTTTCCTCTCTGCTTAATGTAAACTATTTTGCAACTTTCTTGTTCCACGTTTTCAGCAATATTGTTTGTGTACCTTCTATCTTTGCATACTATTAATATAATCTTTATGCAAATTCATTTCTTTTTCCATCTAAAATAAATAAATAATGAGATATTAATAAAATTTTAAAATTTCTTAACTAATAAACAAAATGTCTTTCAAATTATTTTTTTGAATTTTTCATTTTTTTTGTTTTAATTTGTGCTTTCAATGTAAGATTGTTGCATAAAGAAAATAAAGCTAACTCAAAACCCACTGAAAAAAGGAATATCATTATTATCATCATAATTATAATCATCATTATTATTCTTACCAGAGAGAAGAGATCACTGGCCAAAAATGTTAATACTTCAGAAGAGTCATAGAATGAGGAGGAGTAAGGGTATACTCAAATTCAAGAAGCTCAAAGAACAATAATTAAGATAAATTCACAAAGGACCCACAGTAAGGGAAGCATATCCACTCTTCCTCCTAATTGTAACTACCAAATTGTAAC
>NW_026003915.1:0-2131 GCF_001458135.2 Marmota marmota marmota | reverse complement strand
GAGTTCATAACCAACTTGAGTCAAATGTATGAAAGATGATATGCCATGAGCTTTGTAATGTTTTGAACAACCAATAATAAATAAATAAATAAATAAATAAATAAATAAATAAATAAATAAAATTCAAAAAAATTTAAGGTTAAGTTTAGGGCTATGTTGAGTGTTAGGGTTAGGTTTAAGGTCAGGGTGATGTTTACAGCTAGGGTTAATGTAGGTTTCAGAATCAGGGTCTGATTTAGTTTTAGGGTTTGAATTCAAACTCGAATTAAGTCTAGGGTTGGGGTAGGTGAATGGATAGAGTTTCATTTAGTATAAGGATTAGTATTAGAGCTATGGTGCTCAGTTTTGTTTTAGGCTAGGTCTAGGGTTATGGCTAATTTTAGGATTAGTGTTAGGCTTAGGGCTAATGTTAGGTTTAGGCTTCAGCTTCAGGTTAGGTTTAGATTTAGAGATAGGTATTGATCTAAGGTTAGTGCTAGGGCTAATGATAGGGCAAGGGTTAGGACAACAGTTAGGTCTAGGTTTAGGGTTATGTTTAGGAATAGGGTTAGAACTAGTTATAGGGCTAGTGTGAGAGTTAGAATTTATCTTATGGTTAGATTTATAGTTATGGTTAGGGATAGGGCTAAAATAGGTCTAGGTTTAGTGTTATGTTTAGGCCTAGGTTTAGGGTTAGAGTTAGGGTTGCATTTAGTTTAAAGGAATTTGTTATACTTAGATTGAGGGTTTGGCAAGGGTTAGTATTAGGGTTAGGGCCAAAGGTAGGGTTAGGGTTATGATTAAGGCTAGGGTTTAGGGCTAGGATGAGGGCTAGTTTTGAAATTAGTCTTAGGGCTAGTATTAGGTCTAGGTCTAATTTCATGTCTAGGGTTACAATTAGGGATAGATTTAGTGTTAGGTTTATGGCTTGTTCCAGTGTAAGGGTTAGGTTTAGGGTAAGGGTCAGTTTTAGAGCTAGGGTTATTATTAAAGTCAGAATCATTGTGAGGGTTTGGGTTAGGTTAGGGTTTAAGTTGAGTTCTCAAATTAGCATTATATTTAGGATTAGGGTAATGACAGGGTTAGGTTTAGGGTTTAGTTGTGGTTTAGTGTAATGGATAGGATAAGGTTTAGGCCTAGGTTTAGCATAAGGGTTAGGGTTATCATTAGGGTAATGGATGAAGTTAGATATAAGGTTAGGGCTAGGGTTCTGTATAGGATTAGGGCTTTAGTTTGGGTTAGTGTTAGGTTTAAGTTAAGGGTTAAAGCTAGGTTTAGGACTCTGATTAAGGCTAGGTTTTGTGTTAGGTTAGGGCTAGGGTTAAGACTAGGGCTAATATATGAAATAAGGTTATGATTAGTGCTAGTTATAAGGTTAAGGTTAAGGCTAGGTCTAGTGTTAGGGTTCCTTTTACTGTTACAATGATTTTAGACCTAGATTTTAGTGTTATGGTCAGAGTCAGGATTAGGGTTAGTTTTCACGTTAGGGTTTCAACTAGAATTAGGGAGAATGATAGGGATAGGGTTAGGTCTATGTGTAAGGTTAGGGTTTGGTTTATGTTAAGGGTTAGGTTTAGGCCTATGACTCATTTTGTTATAGGGCTAGGGTTAGGGCTAAGACTAGGTATAGTTTTATGGTGATGGTAGAGAAAAGGTTAGAACTACGTATAGGTCTAAGGAGAGAATTGTAGTTAGTCTTAGGGCTAGGGTTATGTTTAGTGTTAGGGATAGGGCTAAATTAGGTCTTGGATTAGGGCAAGTGTTAGTGTTAGAGCTAGTCCTGGGGTTAGAGCTAGGTTCAGTGTTAGGTTTTGGATTAGGGTTAAGTTTAGGGTAAGGGATTAGATTATACCTAGTTTTATGGCTAGGGTTAGGGTTAGACTTAGGGTTAGGGTTAGGGTTAGGGTTACGATTAAGGTGAGGATTATGTCTAGGATTTGGGTTAAGGTTTGTGTTAGGGTTAGGACTAGGATTACAGCTAGGGATAATGTCAGGTCTAGGGTTACAGATAGGAATAGTTTTAGGGTTAGGTTTATATCTAGGTCTATTTTAAGGGTTAGGTTTATGGTTAGGGTCAGGTTTAGAGCTAATGGTATTATTAGGGTTAAGTTTAGGTTTTAGGTTAGTTTATGATTTATGGTTAGAGCTGAAA
>NW_026003914.1:0-2132 GCF_001458135.2 Marmota marmota marmota | reverse complement strand
GATTTAAGGTAAGTTTTAGGGTTTGAGCTATGTTTAGGGCTAGGGCAATGGTTAGGGTTAATGTGACATCTAGGTTTAGGGTTAGGATTAAGTTAGAGCTAGGTTTATCATTATGTTTAGGGTTATATTTAGGGTAATGTATAGAGTTAGAACTAGGTTTTTTGCCTTGGTTATGGTTAGGATTATGACTAGGGTTATGGTTAGGTTTAGGTCTAGATTTATATTTGGGCAAGGGTTAGTGTTTGAGCTAGTGTTAGGGTTAAGATAAGGGTTAGGGTTATGGTTAAGTCTAGGGTTAGGGTTAGGGTTATGCTTAGAGATAGGTTTTGGGCTAACATTAGGGCTATATGTAATGTAAGACCTAGAGTTAGGGTTATGGCTAGGTCTATTTTTAGTATGATAGCTAGATTTTGGGTTAGCATAAAGTTTAGAGCTAGGATTTGTGTTACAGAAATGGACAGTATTTGTGTTAGTGTTATGGCCAGAATTAGGACTAGGTTTAGGTCTAGAGGTAGAGGTAGTGTTTGGGTTAGGTTAAAGGTTACTGTGAGGGCTAAGACTAGTTTTTTGTTTAGGCCTAGAGCTAGAGTTATGGCTAGATTTTGGATTAAGTTTTTGTTTAGGTTGAGTTTTAGGGTTAGGTTTAGGTATAGGATTACCCATAGGGCTTGTGTTAGGGTTCAGTTTAGGGTTAAGGTCACATTAAATCCTAGGGTTAGAGTTAGGGTCAGATTAAGGTTAGGGTTAGGGTTAGTATTGGGGTTAAGGTTAGAGCTAGAATGAGGGCTAGTGTTAGGGTAGGCTAAGGATTAAGGTTAGGATTAGGGTAGCATTAGGGTGAAGATTTGGCTTAGGGTAAGGCATAGGTTTAGAGCTAGGGTTAGGTGTAGTTCTAGGTTTTGTTTAGGGTTAGGTTTAAAGCTAGGTTTAGGTCTCGGATTAGAGATAGCATTTCTGTTAGCATAGGGCTATGGCTAATGTAAGATCTGGTGTTACAATTAGGGCTAGTTTTAGGGTTAGGGGTAGAGCTAGTGTTTGGTTTAAGTGTAATATTAGTGTGATTGTTAGAGCTAGGTTTATTGTTAGGGTCTGAGTCAGGGTCAGAGTAAGTTCTAGAGTTAGGGTTAGGACTCAAATTAGGGCTAGGGTTAGGGCTAGGTATAAGCTTAGGTTTTAGTTTAGGTGAAGAATTAGTGTTAAGCCTATGACTCGGTTTTGTTTGAGTGTAAGGCTAGGGTTAGGGGTAGTTTTCCAATTAGCATTAGGGTTAGGTCTAGTGTTGGGGTGAGGTTTAGATTTAGGATTAGGGTTTGATTGAGGTTAGGGTTAGGTCTAGGTAAAGGACTAGGGCGAAAGTAGGAATGGGTTTAGGGCTAGGGTTAGGGCTAGAGTTTGAGTTATGGTAAGGGATAGATTTAGAACTGGGGTTAGTGCTAAGGTGAGAGTTAGGGTTAGGGTTACAATTAGGGTTAGGTTTAGGATTAAGTTTGTGCTAGGGTTAATGTTAGGGCTAGGCCTATGTTTAGGGCTAGGTTGATGGTTAGGATTAGTGTAAGGTATGATGTTATAGCTAGGTTTAAGGCAAGGTACAAAATAGGGTTAGGGCTAGGGTTAGGGTCAGGGTTAGTATGAAATCTAGGTTTAGGGCTACAATTAGGGTTTGGATTTGTGTTAGGGTTAGGGTTAGAATTAGTGCTAGGTCTAATGTCAGGTCTAGGTTTATTATTAAGGTTAGTTTTAGGGTTAGGTTTATGGTTAGTTCTAGTGTAAGGTTTAGGTTGAGTGTTAGGGTCAGGTTTAGAGATATGGTTATTATTAGGGTCACTGTCATGATTAAGGTTTTCATTAGGTTAAGGTTTAGGATCAGGGCTTTCATTAGCATTAGGGTTAGTATTAATATTAGAGTAATGTTTATGGTTAGGTTTAGGTATAGGGCAATGGACAAAGTTAGGGTTAGAGATAGGGTTAGGGTTATCCTAACATTAGCATTAGGGTTAGGGTTATGATTAGGGTAATCGATAGGGTTACAGCTAGGATTATGGTTAGGATTAAGGCTAGGGTTAGGTTTAGGGTTAGGGCAAGCTTTAGTGTTACAGTTAGGTTTAGGGTAATGGTTAGGGCTCTGGTTATGG
>NW_026003913.1:0-2132 GCF_001458135.2 Marmota marmota marmota | reverse complement strand
CACCAACACACACACACACCTTTAGCTCCCTCTCCTTCCTTGAGTAATCTCTATATATCTCTATCTCCCTCTTCTTCTCCCCGCCCCCCAGCTTAAATGCAAATGTTTCTCCAGGCTCAGGACTCCACCCCTTCTCTTCTCACTCTGCAAGCTCCCCTGGTTTACCTTGCCCCTTTCTCCTGAAACTCACAAACTGTTATCTGCAGCCCAGACCCTGAGTCCAACCCTGCATATTCAGCTGCCTGATGGAAATATCCTTGGAGGTCTGCATCCTTCATGTACAAAACTAATGTCACTGTCTTCCACCCTCCTTTCAAAACAGCCCTTATTTCCCTCATTCTGTTAAAAGTCCCATCCTCCCAGGTCCTCAAGCTCTAAACCTGCTCATCTTTAACTTCATCCTCATCTCCCATATCTTTTTAGTTACTTAGTCCTGTCAGTTTCCCACTAAAATGACTATTTTCCCACCTATTCCCTCCTCTTCATCCCACTCCCACTACCCAATCATCGTCTGTCCCCTAGATTATTGCAGTAGCTTCTATTGATAGACTCCCTTCCCATAGCTTCCTTTCCTCTAATCCATCCTCCACAGCTCTTAAAAGTTGCTTCCTAAAAGCCAGCTCTAACCATGCCATTCCTGCTTGGGCTAGGGTGAGGTGCTCAGACTTTGATGTCAGTTCCCTTTCTGGATGCAAAGGGTATGGGGAAAATGGCTCCCCTCTGATAGAGTTCTACAGCAGAGTCCCACTCTTTGCTTTCTTTGCCCTAACACAGATTTTGGAGCAGGAAGACATTATATAAATGGCATTTCCTGTTGGGAATCTTTATAGAAAAGCAGAAGTTTAGAAAAGAGAACAAAATTTTTAAAAAAAAGCAACTTAATGTAATTAATAGAAGGCATCAGAGGCCCTGGGTTTCCATGAGATTGCCCAGAGCTGGTGGCAAATCAGTCCAATGACGTGATTGGTCAAAGTCAGAGAGCAGAAATAAAAGATGGATTCTCATGATGAGAACCAGATGGCTAAAGGACACTCAAGAATTGAAGAAGGGTCAGTGAATAATTGAAACAAATATTTGTGTGCACAAAGGCCCAGAGACAATCCTGCCAGACACAGAAGTGTGGCCTTGGCTGGGGGACTTCCTCACTTTCTTCCCCACTTAAGGTTCTTAAAGACATTTTTCCCCAGTTCTACAAAGGAAGACCTGTGGTTCAGAGATCAAGCTGACAACCATTAGAAACAGGCCCTTCATGTGGGCTATTCATTCTTGATGACTTGGGCCTCTTAATCTGAAGGACCTGTTTATTGTTGGAGGAACTGAGCCACGACAGTGTAGCATACTTTCTTCAATACGAATGAAACCAGGAAATTTTCTTTTGCAGAACGGAATAGCAAGAGGCCTGAGTAGCACTAGACCAGATGCCAGGAGATCTGTGCTTGCTTCTGACCCTTTTCATTAACTGATGGTGTGATTTCAAACAGCTACCTCAGTCTCCTCATCTTTAAAACAATTCAGACACATAAACACACACACACTGTCTGTCTGTCTGTCTGTTTCTCCCAGCCTCCCAAGATCCTACCTCAGATCTACTGAACTCAAAAAAATAGATGGGGAGGGCCAGGATGTGCTATAAAAATTCTAATACATACTCCTATGAAATACCATTTTTTAAAAATATTTATTTTTTAGTTTTAGATGGACACAATATCTTTATTTTATTTTTATGTGGGGTTGAGGATGGAACCCAGCACCCGCGCATGCCAGGCGAGTGCGCATGCCAGGCGAGTGCGCTACCACTTGAGCCACATCCCCAGCCCTGAAATACCACTTTGTTAAGTTCAAAGGTCTAACCTAAAAAGAGCATGCTACAGGGACACTGCTACATCGATGTTCATAGCAGCACAATTCACAATAGCAAGACTGTGGAACCAACCTAGATGCCCTTCAATAGATGAATGGATAAAAAAATGTGGCATTTATACACAATGGAGTATTACTCTGCATTAAAAAATGACAAAATCATAGAATTTACAGGGAAATGGATGGCATTAGAGCAGATTATGCTAAGTGAAGCTAGCCAATCCCTAAAAAACAAATGCCGAATGTCTTCTTTGATATAAGGAGAGTAACTA
>NW_026003912.1:0-2132 GCF_001458135.2 Marmota marmota marmota | reverse complement strand
GTGTTCTCCAGACAAAATATGTATCCCAAAGGCGTGCCTCCAATGACTCTCCTCCTCCAGCTACACCCTAACTTCCTACCCAGCTAATCCCTATCAGAGAATTAATGCACTGATAGATTAAGGCTCTTTAACCCAAACATTTTACCTTGTATTGTCTCACATGCGAGCTTTGGAGGGACACCAAATATCTAAACCATAATAAACACTATGGAGTTTCCTCAAAAAACTAAAAAGAGAGCTTACTTGTGATCCACTAATCCCATTAGTGGGTATATATCCAAAGGAATTGAAATTGTAGCATTATTCACAATAGCCAAAATATGGAATCAACCTGTGTCCAACAGTATGTGACAAAATAAAGAAAATATGATACATATACACAGAGGACATGAATCTTGGAAGGAACTTTAAATGTATATATATAGATACTTACCACATGATATAAACAAAGGCATTTATATTTTTAACAGAGTATTGCCAGTTTACTTTCTATTGCTAATGTATGAAAATGTTTCTCTCACTGAAATTTCAATGGTAGAGGATTTCAACAGCAAAGGTTGATTTTCCTAACTTAAGATGATAAATAAACAAATAATATTTTGTTCCTAATTGATTTTTTATTTTACCTATAGAAAAATTAAACATAGCATCTCATTTTCTAGCTATCAATATCTCTTCTAATTGGATCTTTAAGTACTTTGTTTTCAGTAACTATACACTATAGACTGATAATTGGTACATGATTTCTTTCAGAGTTTCATGTTTATCAGTTTTCTTTACATTTTAGTTTTATATAGATTTATATTATTTTGCATATTTGTGTATACATTTAAAAGATTTTTCTCATCTTTTGAAAGATAGCTATATATATTTTCTTTTATGAATATTTATATTTTCTTTTATGTTCAAAAGTTTTTGGTAATACTAGATCAGTTAAATACACTCTTATAGCTTTGTATACTGTTTTAATTTTTGCCATTTTAGCTTTTATATTTAACTTTTTAATCAGTATGGAATTCAAAATAGTTAATAATGTACAATTGAGACATTATCTTGATTTTTAAATAATGGGTGAGGACTGACAAACAGGATACATTTGACTTGGAGGAATACAAAATCTTACAAATATATTTTTTGAAATAAATATCACAATGAGAAATCTTAAAATACTCATATTTTATAATATAGTCCTATTGCTATGCCAAAATGAATTAACCAAACATTTACTTATATTTGTTCTACCTAGCCTATTTCCTATTTTAGTATGACAAAGAACTTAAATTTCCAACAATAGAAACATATTTATAATACATAAAAATAATCAAGATGTTCAGGTATCCAAAGAATGTTTTCACATAATGTGTTTTGGATTTGTATGCCTAATGCTCTAGGCAAACAAATATATTTTACTAATTTTTACAATTTATGAATATTCTTAAAATAGAGAATATCCAAGCTACCTGACACATAGCAAGGTCACTCTAAACATTATGTTATTATTAGTAATATTAATGATTTTAAATATCCATTGACTCTTTGCCGGTATGATGGTTCATGTCTATGATCCCAGCAACTATAGGAACTGAGAGAGGAGGATAGAAAGTTAAAGGTCAACCTTAGCAACTTAAGATGACCCGAAGCAACTTAGTGAGACCTAGTGTCTAAATAAATAGATACATAGGACTGGGATGTAGCTCAATGGTAATGTGCCCTACGTTCAATCTCCAATACCAAACCAAACCAAACCAAATCAAACCAAACCAAACAATTGTCTCAATTGTGCAACTTGAGGACTCTTAACATCAGGATTATTACCTTCCCCCCAAATATTTCCCACATTTTTCAAAATGGCTGGAACCCATTTGAGATCTATTTCCTTATAATTTGATGTTTCAATTTCAAAAATAATCATAAAGACTTAAAGCAGTGCCTTAAATGTATATATCCCATGCTCCTTTCTTTTCTCACCAAACCTACCTAGTTGTTTGCCAAGGAGGCAATCATTGAGGAAAATTTGAAGAGAAGAAACGGGAAATGGCCAAACATTAAAATTTTGAGCTGAGGAAAATGAATATACATTATTTATTAAAACAAATATGTCTGTGTGTAATTAAAGATAAAAAGATTTACCT
>NW_026003911.1:0-2132 GCF_001458135.2 Marmota marmota marmota | reverse complement strand
AAAAAAAAGTCTCTCAGAACTCTGTTTTCTTTTCTTGCAGTAGGTGGAGTTGTCTATTCCTAGCTTGAGTCTCTGTGCTCAGGGTGGTGTAGGTTGCCAGGATGAGAGAGCTTGAGCTTCTTCCTGGAGCAGCCCTACTCTTAGTCTCTGAATTGGAAACCAGGTGCCTGTACAGTTTCTGTTCCGCATGGATAGCTACACCCCCGAAAAGCTTGTAAGAAAAATCTTGAGTTATCACAGCTGGAGGCAGGAGAGTTGGAAACCCCTTACCTGATAAGCTGCAGAAGAGAGATGGTAGCCACGCCCACTGATAGATAGCAAGTAAGGTTTTGCAAGATGGATTCCATCTATTACCCATGTATGGTGTTTGGTGAAGTGGGTAGTTCTGGAGTGACATTGTACTGTGTCCAGAGCTCGTTCTGGTGATTCTAAAGCAAAGTCTCTGTGTTCTGTGCTGCCTTCTGTCTGCGCAGTGAGCATCCATGTGGATGAGACTGCTATGTGCGCCCAGAGAAACTGCACAGTCGAGCCTTCCACCTGAGCTGAGAGGACCCATGGGGGCCTAGTTTTCTTAAAATTTCTATGATGCTGGGCAGGATTCACCTTTCACTTAGCCTTACTATGCTCCACAGGTTTGGGCCTTGTCGGTTCAATGGTTCACTGTCAGGAACAGTTTGTATTTTAAGGTTTCCCTTCATTATGGCTTATTGATTGAATAAGAATTGAGCTGGAAATCCAACAGGGTTGGCAGGAGGTGCTTGAAACTTCACACAATCAGTTCTCAGTGGGCACTCTAGGTTTCTTTCTTTTGAAGGTAGGCCAAAAAAGAAGCATGCCAAAGAAACTGTATCCAAGAGCACTTAAAGAGAAAACAGAGAAACATGTATGTACTGAAATAAGTCTCCCAAAAATGTGATCAGATATCTTTGATACTACACAGTATTCATCTTTTAGCTTGCTGCACTAGGCTCCTGAAGGTTGGCAATTCTAGGATCAATGGTTCTCTAAACAGGTAAGGGTTAGTGTTACAGTTCGAGTTAGGGCTAGCTTTAGACCTAGTGTTAGGGTTAGAGTTTGTTTTGTTCAAATGTCTTTGATACTGGGAAGATTTATCTTTTCCTATCCTAATTATGTGCCCCAGTTTGGGGTCTTCTTGGTTTAATGGTTCACTGTTTGGAATAGTTTGTTTTTAATGTCTCACTTCATTTTGACCTAAATGGGTAAATGTAAATGTTCTGGAAATCAGAGTGTTGGTGCTAGCTGGTTGAAACTTCACATTCTCAATCAGTTGTCTGTGGGCACTCACTGGTTTCTTTCTCTGTAAAAGTAGCCATAAGCTGAAGCATGCAAAGAAACTTTATCTAAGAGTATTTGAGGAGAAAACAGGGCAATATGCATGTACTGAAATACCTCCCCCAATTATTTGGTGAGATTTCTTTGATACTGTGCAGGATTCATCTGTAAGCTTCCCCACTAGTTTCCCTAAGTTTAAAAATTTTTGATTAAAGGTTCTCTTAACAGGTTAGGCTTAGGGTTATGGTTAGTATTAGGGCAAGTGTTAGAACTAGTTTTAGGGTTAGAGTAAGTTTTTTTTTTTTTCAATTTATTTGATGCTGGGCAAAATTTACCTTTTTCCTATTCTTAGTATGATCCCCATGTTTGGGCCTCCTAGGTAAAAGGGTTTGCTCTCAGAAGCAGTTTTCATTTTCATGTTTCAGTTCATTTTGCCCTATAGGGGTGAATGGAAATGGAGCTGGACTTAAACAGGGTTTGTGCTAGCTGCTTGAAACTTCACACACTCAATAAGTTCTCAGGGCACATTCTCTCATTTGTTTCTTGTGGTAGTAGCCCAAAGCTGAATTAGAAAGAAACAGCTTTATCTGTGAGCACTTTAGGACCTAGCTTCAATTTTTTGCATTGATTACTTTGATATTGTACAGGATTAATCCTTTTTTTAGTCTTAGTAGGATCCCCATATTTGGGTTTTCAAGGTTTGCTAGTTCACTGTCAGGAAGAGTGTAAATTTTAAGGTTTCACTTTATTGTGGCCTATAGATGTGAATGAAAATGGAGCTGGAAACCAAACAGGGTTAGTACTAGCTTCTTGAAACTTCACACACTCAATCAGCTCTC
>NW_026003910.1:0-2132 GCF_001458135.2 Marmota marmota marmota | reverse complement strand
AAAGGATATTAACATAGTTAAAATGATCTGTAAGCTTCTCCACATATACTTTTATATCCATCTGTATCAGAGTTAGTACTCACTAGAATTTGATGTCACAAAGATATTAGGTCATATTTTCTTCAAAAATGTTAAAATGTAATATTCACATTGAAGTATTTACTCTGCCTGGAAAATACCTTTGTTACAACTTGAGATAACTGTAACATTTTTTATGCAAATCATGTTATCCAGGTACCAAATAATGATCAGCTGATCATAGTGGCACTTATTTAAAATGCCACTGCACCTAAGTCTGCCCATATCCATATATGTATCTTTGCCTAATACTAATTCTGGTTTCCTCATTGTGTTTTTATGACTATTCTTGCAACAATAACCTTGATTTCTAGTTTTAAATATATTCACAACTGAGAGAGAAGGACCCCTGATTTTACTTATCTTCAGAATTCTTTTATCTATTATGGGCCCTTTTTTCTTCTATGGGAATTAGAAACAGCTTTCAGGGAGAAAAATCATTATATTTTAATTTCATACAGTTGGAAACTGCAAAAGGATAACTTTTAAAATAATGGATAAAATAATATTAGTAATAAATAATAACATTTATTTTATATCCTTCCATATTATTTTATGAATTCCTCTATATAGAACTTATACATTATTTGTTAGATATAATCCTAGGTATCATAAATTTTACATACTGCTTTAAACAGAATTTTTTCTTACATGCTACAGGTTCTGGTTAGCAATTATTCATGTGTAGGACTTTAATTGATTATTTTTGTTGTTTTTGTAAGGAAATTTCTAAACTCAAAGTTCTAAGGGATTCTTAAGGGTTTTCTTTATTTTTAATTATAGCATATGAAAAAAGAGGTGGACACATTTGCATTCCAATATTCTATTTCATTGGCCTCTTTATCACATTGGTTAGGACCCTCATTACAAAAATTTTCTCAAATGAATACTACTCAAATGAATACAACAGATTCCTTCAGTATTTCATAAATCTCTTGGATGAGATGTCTACAGAGAGACACATCTACATGGAAATCTTTCACCAAAGACCTCAGATCATTTTCCCATTTCTGTTCCAAATACTGCAAACAATTACTGGCAATAAGAATCTTATAATACAGCAAGTAAAGTTGAGAAATGTGTGAGATTTTAATTTTATGGTAGATATTCTATCAGCTCAAAACCTTTACAGGGAATAAAAGGATATTAACATAGTTAAAATGATCTGTAAGCTTCTCCACATATACTTTTATATCCATCAGGATTTGTGGCTCAGAAGCAGAATGTTTGTCTAACAACATGTGAGGCACTGGGTTTGATCCCCAAAGCACCATATAAAAATAAATAAATAAATGTCCAACTACAACTTAAAAAAATTTAAAAAAAGAAAAAACCTATACTTGATATTAACCTGGGCCTTTATTTCTTGATAATTCACACTCACATAGTTCAATGATAGCATTTTTGTCTTGCTCTTGACTCAACTGGAGAGTGCTTGTACAGATTCATCACTGTAAGCTTGCTATCAAAACATTTTAGATACACTTTATAAAATGAAGTTCCTTTCCACTATTTCCTAATAGTTTTTTTCCTGATGAATGGTGATCTAATCAGTTCCTTTTCTGCATCCACAGAAATGATTCCTCACCCTTTTCAATGGATTTATATTGAAAATGTCTTGAATTTCTGATGCCTACCAATAAGTTGAGATATATTATTGATTTTTTACAGTATTTAGAGAAGCATCTATTTCTGTTCATAAGTGAGATTGGCCTATAATTTCGTTTTTCTGTACTACAGTTCTTCTGTTTTTTTTAATCAAATTAATAGTAAACTCAAATTGCTGGAGAAACCTTTGCTTTTTTTTTTAACTAAAAAGACTATTTTGAATCTATTCATAATAAAGATATTAGGTCATATTTTCTTCAAAAATGTTAAAATGTAATATTCACATTGAAGTATTTACTCTGCCTGGAAAATACCTTTGTTACAACTTGAGATAACTGTAACATTTTTTATGCAAATCATGTTATCCAGGTACCAAATAATGATCAGCTGATCATAGTGGCACTTATTTAAAATGCCACTGCACCTAAGTCTGCCCATATCCATAT
>NW_026003909.1:0-2132 GCF_001458135.2 Marmota marmota marmota | reverse complement strand
TATATATATATATATATATATATATTCCTATGTAGGATAATCAGAAAGATTTAACTCAGGTCAGGCTCAAGGATGTTAACATAGGGAGAGCACCATCGGGCATCAGTGGGTGAAACAAGTTGTGTAATCTATGAGGAAAGGAATGGGAGGTCTATAGGTATTGGAAACTGGAGTCCACATCATTATTCCAGGATCAACCAGGACTTTTCAGGACTTACCCTTCTTTGTTCTTTGCTATCTTTTTAGTGGAACTTTCCATGTTCTCTTTCCAAGTTCTCATTTAATGAATTTTCGCCAAGGCCACCCCTTCATTACACATTTTCTGAAACTCTTTACTACTTTTCTTTGGGACGTTCTCATTGGATTTTATGGAACCTACTGAATCCAGAGTCTGGATCATCAGCAACCACATCGTTTGAGGACACAAAGGAGTAACCTCTTAACCCCCAAAGGTAATGAAATATATCCTTGGATTCCATTCTTCTAATGCAGCAAGGAGACAGGGAAGAACAGTCAAGTTCATTCATCAAAGCAAACTTATCATTGAAATTCAGAGCTAGTTTTTGATTATGTAGTATAATTACAGGAAGGACAGAACCCTTCCCCCCCCAAAAAAAATCTTCTCTTAAATGTTTTTTTTTTCCACACTGATATGAAATGATTTCATTTAAAATATTTTCCTTTTCATTGTTGTTTTTTAACACAGGATTTGTTGGAGAAGAAAGGAGGAGAAAAGGGATAGAAGAGTCAGCCACTGTATTTCTAATATCACAGTGGTAATGAATTCCTCTGAAGAGGTGCTTATAAAAGGAGTCATCCATCATGAAGCTTGACTTTCCCTCCATCTCTCTCTCTCTCTCTCTCTCACACACACACACACACACACACACACACACCTTTCCACATACCATAGAATCCTGAGTGATAAGGTCTTCGGAGATAAAAAAAAAAATAAATCATTTATCTGGGAGACCTTGAACTTTAGAGTTAACACTTCACATTCATAATAACATCTACTCACCATGTAGTTTGTGGTATAAAGTTTATATGACTTATAATAGCGGGATCTGTTAATGTCCTGACTTCTTCAACCAATAGGTGTGAAAACCTCAAGAAAGTGTAGCATAAGATTCAAGCAATAATATTGCTAAATCACTGCCCTCTACTTACAACTTGTCTCAGTTGCCTACCATTGAACAGTCACATAGAATAGCATGGATAGTGAGCTTTTCTAACTGAGGCCAATCATTTGCTCATTCAATAATGAGGACCTATTAGGTGCTGGACACTGCTATTGACTTGTCGAGAATTTCAGTAATAAGTAATCTTCCTGGTTGCCTTGAAGGAGACAGACAAGACTACTTAAGTTTAGTAACTATACAACTAGTTATGTAACACATTTATAAATATATAAAAGTATCTGATATTAGAAAAATTCTGAAATATCCTAAGTTTAATTAAAGGGGCTGGCACATAGAGGCAAAGAGAGATAAGAGAAGTTAATCAGTTAACAGCTGTCAGCCAAACCAATGAAAGAGTGTTCCACATTTCTGAATATATATATATATATATATATATATATATATATATATATGTATTAAACTTTAACTCAAAACCCAAACATCTGCTTCACTACTTGCCATTATATCCTGTTCAGAACCCCAAACAATCCAAAAGCAAAAAGTACTTCTCATGGATTTTCTTCCTATCCCTAAACTTTGCCTGTTTTTTCTTATCCACTTCCTTCTTTCTATGTTCAATATAAACAACTCTGCTTTTCTTCCTCAAATTGTCTTTATAAAAATTCTCTTAGCTTTAGGTCTACATGACATATTTTCAACTGCTATGTAGCCCTCCTGCTGATATTTGAGGGAACTTGTCCCATGACATGGTCCTTTTCTAAGATCTGTCAGTCTCAAAAGAGTTTTGGTTTAACATATCCAATGAAAATATATGTACAATATTTTGACGAATCTAAGACCCATTTGACTTGCCTGATATCAGATGATATTTTACAATGAATCATTTTAGATTTTATAAAATATGACAAGTGTTTAAAGAAAAATAAACTAAAACTAGGTGACAGGCACGGCATGGGGGATAGCACTTTAGACAGGAAGTTTAAGAAAGGT
>NW_026003908.1:0-2132 GCF_001458135.2 Marmota marmota marmota | reverse complement strand
GGAATTTGTGGTTAAAACCTGCTGGGGGGGGGGGAGATGAGGTGGTGGGTATTGTGGCTCAGTGGTAGAGCGCTAGAGCACTCGCCTTGCAAGTACTGGACCCTGGGTTCGATCCTCAGCACCACAAAAAAGTAAATAAGTGAAATAAAGGAATTGTGTTCAACTATAACTAAAAAATAAATATTAAAAACAAAACAAAACCCCTGCTTTTGCATTAAAAAGAACAGCTTGAAACTGGAGAATCATTTAGTAATTAAATTTATACATAATCACAAATTTTTTGATGGATGAGTTGAATAAATAGTAGGTTTTTACACGTATTCCTATGACTGAAAATTTTCATGATCTACATATATTATTTGATAATAAGCTCTGTTATCTGAACTTTATTCATAATGTCTCTATACATATGCATTGTTTAAATATAATGATTTTTGTATGCATTTTCATTTGAGCTTCATTAAATTTTGTGATTAGAATAAATAGGTGTTAGAATAGTGATTAGGTAGAAAGGCTTGAGAAAACTTTCTGGTTTAACAGAAGGTAAAATCTGGAATCAAAAGTTTTTTTCTAATGTTGCACATCTAATAAGTGCCATTATCTCAGGCTGCCATGTAATTATGTCATCTGAATGATTTAAATATCTGTGCTGTTATTGCACAAGCTATTAACTATTTTTTACTCTAAGGCAACACTACAGTTTTATACCACAATTCCGAGTAGTCCTGTTGATTCTATTTCTGAAATCTCTTTCAAATCCAACAAACCTGCATACAGTTCAGCTGACATATATTTTGTGCTTACTCTGTGCAAGGGATGCAGAGGTGAGCAGGATACTGTGCCAGCTTTCAGGGAGCTCTGATTTTGGTAGGGAAATCACTTAAAAATATCAACAAAACTGCATGAGACTATGATAGAGATATATCCAAAAGGTGCCTTCTAAGAAAAGAGGAAACTCTCTGCTCTGTAATTGTGAAGAAGAAAGAGCATAGAATACAGGATTGAATTGCATGGTTAGTAGATAAGGATATGCTTTAGTCTGTGCAGTTCAGTCATAAGGGCAAAGGAAAGAAGGATGTTAATGCCATACTCTGTGGCAGGGCAGAAGGAGCTGAAGTCTTTCAGTATCTAAGAACAGTCCAAAGATGACAACTGGAAAGGTATTTAAGAAAAATAGCCATTACCGGAAGGGATACGCCTTTTCTTGTTTGAACACTTCTCTGAACACAAACAACAAACAGTATCACATCCTCCCTTTCTCTGCCTCTTTCATTACATAGATCTGTGGTCCTTAAAGCATGGAGGTGACTGCATAAGAGAAGTCTGCTTCTTAGGAGTTTCAGGGAATTCTTTTCAGGAATGGGTAGGAAAGTCGAAAAAGAAAGTAAAAGATGCTGGATAGGGCTGGGGTTGTAGCTTAGTGGTAGAGTGCTTGTCTATCACATATGAGGCACTGGGTTCCATCCTTAGCACCACATAAAGATAAATAAAATAAAATAAAGGTATTGTGTCCATTTACAACTGAAAAAAAAAATATAAAAGATGCTGGATACAGTTTGTATTTTAGTCTTAGAAGTGGGTAAGTAGGGTCTGGGGTTGTGGCTCAGTGATAGAACACTTTCCTAGCATGTTGAGGCATTGGGTTCAATTCTCAGCACCACATATAAATAAATGACTAAAATAAAGGTCCATCAACAACTAAAAATATATGTTAAAGAATTTTAAAAAAGAAGTGGGCAAGTAGTGGGGCGCAGTGGAACATGCCTGTAATCCTAGTGGCTCAGGAGGTTGAGACAGGAGGATCTTGATTTCAGAGCCAGCCTCAGCAACTTAGTGAGGTCCTGAGCAACTCAGTGAGACCCTGTCTCTAAAAATAAAATATAAAAAGGGATGGGGATGTGGCTCAGTTAAATGGTTAAGCAACCCTCGGTTCAATCTCTGGTACAAAAAAAAAAAGAAAAAAGGCAAGTAAACTTAAGCCACCAGAAAACCAGTAAATCCTTCCTGCTCTACATATAATGGGAAACAGGGTCACTTCTCTCCAAATATGTAACATAGTCATGGATTCATTAGATATACATGTATTCTAAAGTTACATTTAAGCGTTTGTAATACCTGATGCTGGTATTATT
>NW_026003907.1:0-2132 GCF_001458135.2 Marmota marmota marmota | reverse complement strand
AGGGGGCTAATTGTTCATTTTTTTAAAAGAAGTGTTAATTGAACATATGCCAGGTCTTTTCTTAACTGATTGAGGGATGTCAACAAACAAAAGGGAAATAGTTCTACTATTGTTGTTGTTGTTTTTACTTTTTAAATTCCAATAATTTCAAAATTACAGAAAAATTGGAAAATTCGTGGGAAGAATTATCTTGTATGCTTTTCCCCCAGATTACTCCAAATATTAATATTTATTACAGGTCTATTTCCATTCTTGCATATATTTTAGTAATATATTGAAAAGTAAAATTATATGTATTTATTACTACATTCTAGAGAAAATACCTGTATTAGATAAGCTTTATTTAGGGATGTGTTATAGTGTTGGCTATGATTTAAATATTAATGAATCAAGTATATATATATATATATATATATATATATATATATGAAATGAGGTGTCTTATAGAAACATATGTAAAACAAGGATATGCTTTGATTAGTGCTATGATTTGAATGTGCCCCAAACAAATGTCATGTTGAAATTTAATCCTCATTGTAGTGGGATTAAGAGGTAGGGTGTCTTGGGAGTTGGCTTGAATCAGGAGGGCTCTACCCTCAGGATTGGATCAGTACCTTATAAAAAGAATAAAGGAAACTAGCTGTTATGGTTTGGATAGGAGGCATCCCCCAAAAGCTCACGTGTGAGACAATGCAGGGAACTTCAGAGGTAAATGGATTCTGTTATGAAAGCCTTAACCTAATCAGTGCATTTGTCCACTTGAAAGGATTAACTGGGTGGTGACTGAGGGCAGGCACGCTGTGGCTGGAGGAGGTGAGTAGCTGGGGTCATGCCTTTGGAGTTTATATTTTGTCTCTGGAGAGCCAGAGCTCTCTGCTTCCTGGTGGCCGTGTCCTGAGCTGTTTTCCTTCTCTACACTGTTCCCCCATGATGTGCTGCCTTACTGAGCCCAGAGCAATGTAGTTGGCTGTCTATGAACTGAGACCTCTGAAACTGTGTGCTCCCACATAAACGTTTTCTCTAAAATTGTTCTTGTCTGGTCATTGGTCACAACAAAAACAACAACAACAAAAACCTGAATAAAACAGTAGCTTAGATGCCCTTTTCCCTTTTGCTCTTCCATTCTTCTATCATGTAAGGACACAGTATTCTTTTTTTTTTAATTGGTTGTTCAAAACATTACAAAACTCTTGACATATCATATTTCATACATTAGATTCAAGTGGTTTATGAACTCCCATTTTTACCCCAAATACAGATTGCAGAATCACATCGGTTACACATCCACATTTTTACATAATGCCATATTAGTAACTGTTGTATTCTACTGCATTTCCTATCCTCTACTATCCCCCCACCCCTCCCCGCACATCTTCTCTCTCTACCCCATCTACTGTAATTCATTTCTCTCCTTGTTTTTTTTCCCCATTCCCCTCATAATCTGTTATATGTAATTTTGTATAACAATGAGGGTCTCCTTCCATTTCCATGCAATTTCCCTTTTCTCTACCTTTCCCTCCCACCTCATGTCTCTGTTTAATGTTAATCTTTTCTTCCTGCTCTTCCTCCCTGCTCTGTTCTTAGTTGCTCTCATTATATCAAAGAAGACATTTGGCATTTGTTTTTTAGGGATTGGCTAGCTTCACTTAGCATAATCTGCTCTAGTGCCATCCATTTCCCTGCAAATTCCATGATTTTGTCGTTTTTTAGTGCAGCGTAATACTCCATGGTGTATAAATGCCACATTTTTTTTATCCATTTATCTATTGAAGGGCATCTGGGTTGGTTCCACAGTCTAGCTATTGTGAATTGTGCTGCTATGAACATTGATGTGGCAGTATCCCTGTAGTACGCTCTTTTAAGGTCTTCAGGGAATAGTCCGAGAAGGACAATAGCTGGGTCAAATGGTGGTTCCATTCCCAGCTTTCCCAGGAATCTCAATACTGCTTTCCAAATTGGCCACATCAATTTGCAGTCCCACCAGCAATGTACAAGAGTACCCTTTTCCCCACATCCTCACCAGCACTTGTTGTTGTTTGACTTCATAATGGCTGCCAATCTTACTGGAGTGAGATGGTATCTTAGGGTGGTTTTGATTTGCCATTTTCTCTGACTGCTAGAGATGGTGAGCA
>NW_026003906.1:0-7509 GCF_001458135.2 Marmota marmota marmota | reverse complement strand
GGGCTGGGGATGTGGCTCAAGCGGTAGTATGCTCGCTGGCATGCATGCGGCCCAGGTTCAATCCTCAGCACCACATACAAACAAAGATGTTGTGTCCCCCGAAAACTAAAAAAATAAAATAAAATAAATATTAAAGCTTCTCTCTCTCTCTCTCTCTCTCTCTCTCTCTCTCTCTCTCTCTCCATAAAAAAGGTGAACCTAGTTCACATGCATCAATTTTTTTAATACATGCAGGTTTTTTAAAAATTAACTATAGAATTTTAATATTTGAATCCAAATAGCTAG
The DNA here is from genome assembly GCF_001458135.2 of Marmota marmota marmota. Classification (NCBI taxonomy): domain Eukaryota; kingdom Metazoa; phylum Chordata; class Mammalia; order Rodentia; family Sciuridae; genus Marmota; species Marmota marmota. The sequence continues at coordinate 7,224 of NW_026003906.1, read as the reverse complement.
CCTTAGAAGCTCAAAGATGATTTTATAAATTGTTAATTCATGTAAACATGTAAACCTGAAGATATTAACTAAAGCAACTGAGGACATGGTTTAGAAATATTCTATTTAGATCAATTTTGTTGTATTTTCTAGACTTGTCACACAGAAAGATAATTCAAGTCATTGAATTTAAATTTGTGAATTTAATTTTTTATAAATGTAAAATGGATCAAATGAATTGTGCTGGTATATTTTAGAAATTATATTGAAAACATCTATTATTTTAATCTGCATTCAATATTTTAAAACTTTATGCAATAGTTTGCATTCTTGCTTTTTATTTAAAGTTTTCAAAAATCCATGCACCTTTGACATTTAGGGTAAATTTCAATCTGAATATTGAATTTTCAAATTATAGGAAAATAATGCAATCATGCTTAACAAAGATAAATCTCACATTATTGCACTCCATAAAATATTATTTAAATGCATTAACGTTAAACATTAATTTCCTCAGTAGTACTAACTTGTTTCACATGTTTAATAATCACATATACCTACTAGCTACCAAACAAGCATTATAGCCTTAAATTGGTTTACAGATCAGGATAGTTTAGTCGATTTATTTAACAATTTATCATTTTTAGTAAATTATAGCTATAAATAAAGTATTTCTCTGTGTATAAATTATATAGCATTTTAAAACAATTGCTTCTTCAGGAATGATCTCAAAATGTGTAAGTATTTACTATGAAATGGAATAATAGTCATGCAATAACATCACAACCTTTCATTCTTTCTGAAAATGTATATAGATATACAATTTACATTTTTGAAATGACTAATTTAAGTATCTGTGAATAACTTTAGTTTAATTTTTATTAATACATTATTCAGAGATACAATCTATAAAATGGTCACGTATGAGGAGCAACAGAGCCCAATTTCAATACTACTCTATCACAGGAGCAGAGACTATAACCAAGACTCTTGCTTTGTATAACCAAAAGATTAGCAGATTCTCAGAAGGGAAAAGCATGGCAGCTAGCATGAAAAGCAATTAAACTAACCATACCACATTCCCTGATCATTGCATCCCTGTTTCACTAGAACAATACATCATCTGATATAAACTCTGCACTTGAAGGAAGAACTAATACAAAGATCAAGGAAACAGAAAACTAAGAATCAAATAAATGAACATTAAAGTAGTTCTATTTGCTCTTTTATCATTAATCGTTCTTAATTCTTAAATCACCATAGCTTTTTGTCAAAGATACAACATTGATGATAGAGTATGAAATTAATTTAATTCCATGTAACAAAAAGAAATATGATATAGGATAAATTTCAAGAGGAAGTAATGGAAATGAGTTACTCAGAATCAAGACAGAATTAATAAAAACATGAATGAATATATTCAGTTATATCTCTTCTCAGAAATTGAATAACATGTAGAAAAAACAATGTGGGGATAGAATTTTACACTATTTAATGTAATCATTGAAAAGTTGTTCAATCTCTCTGAACCTCAATTTCTTTTCTTTAAATAAAATAAATTAGAGGTTAATTTCAGAAGTGGAAATGATATGGAGACTAACATTAATAGATATGAAATAAATATTAGATATTTTCCTACTGTAATATTATATTTTAATAAAGACAGAGAGATACCAATTATCAGGTACTGATTATATAGTCTTAATTACATGTAGACTCCTTATCTTTAAATATCTTTAAATATCTCAGGAGAATGAAATCGTTTTTCTCATTTGACACATAAAAATTTATCCCAAAGATACTAAGTAACAAACAAGGTATCTAACACATATGTTGTATAATAGATATTCCATCACTTGCAAACTGGAAATCTTGCTCTGAGACACACATCATGCTGTCACAATCCAATCCAGACTCATATTCATACATCCACAAGCAATATTCCATTTCATATTTTAATGATCAAATTCTACTAGCCATAGCATAGAATTGCTTCATCAAAGAAACCGTACTCAATCAGTGACTAAAGAGGAGAGCTGGAGGTCAGTATATAATGATATGTGGGTAATTCAGATATTCAGGTAGATCTGCATAGGAGCTCTATTTATGATTTATGGTCATGACAGTATAAGCAATATTTATCAAGCAAATTTTATATTGACATCAATTTTAGAAAAGATGTTCATTATGTTTTAAAATTACTTATAGATTTAAATAACATATTACCTTACTCTGGGAGTAGTCATAATTACTCACGTTCATAAAGAAACTGTTGAACTGTAGTGTTTGATAGCAGTAAAAATTGTTTTCTAGAAATACAGATCTAATTGAAAATAGTAAAGCTACTTTTTTACTTATTAGATTTTATCGAAAAATAATGTAAAATCACAATTATTCAATTTATTTTTGGTAAGCTTTTATTAGTTCTTATTAGTTTTGATAAAGTGCTAGTAATATTATACAAATTATCTATTGAAGCAAGTTACAAATGTAGCATGGGTAAAGATTGGCTAAGCAGAGCAAACATAAAGATATTGGAGGTTAGAATGCCAAAGTATGGAAACTGTGATTGCAGGTCATTTTACATGAATTTTTTTTTTTTTTGAAGGTGGGTATCATGGATGGAACTCAGGGGCACTCAACCACTGAGCCACATCCCAAGCCCTATTTTGTATTTTATTTTATTTATTTATTTATTTTTTGAAACAGGGATCAAACCCAGGGCGACATCCTCAGCCATTTTTTTAATATATATTTTATTTAGAGATAGAGTCTCACTGAATTGCTTAGAGCCTTGGTAATTTGCCAAGGCTGGCTTTGAACTGAGGATCTTCGTGCCTCAGCCTCCCAAGTTGCTGGGATTACAGGTGTGCACCACCACATCTGGCTTACATGAGCATTTAAATTAATTCACTTATGCATTCAATGTACTCAGCAAATAACTTCTCTCCACTGAGCATAGTAATAGTACTATGTAGTAGTACTAGTAATAGTACTACTACATAGTACTTTATAAATCAGATATAGTCTGTCTAGAAGCAGGCTAGATTCCCACTCTAAAACATAGGTGAATGATGTCATTTTGTGGAACATAGGTGAATAATTACATTTTTTCCATAGAGGAAATGACAACCTTTGAAGAATTCAAAGAAGAAGTATTTTTCAAAATGAAACACTATTTTATTTTCTAACATTTGACATTTCAGTTTTTATTTTGGCCATTTTGGTTGTTCAACCTAGGACATTGCATATGCTACAAAAGCACTCTACTACTGACTTATACCCCCAGCCCCAGTCAACATTTTAATATTCTAACATTTTTCATGTTTGAAAGCCTGGGAGAATACTTTGGCAGCAAATCAATATAGTTAATTATATAAACATGATATTTTAAAACAAAATTGTGTTGGTTGATGTGTACAAGGTTAGTTATACATGATATAAACTATAATATTGATGATACAAAATATGGGCATGTTTGTTTCAGTAGTCCCAGAATTTTTTTTAACCTTGCTATTTACAAATATTCAAGGTGGGTTTGATTTATTCAACACTCAGCAATTTTGACTTGCTCAGGTTTATTTCTATATCTATCTTGATCTTTTTCTCCACATAACCACTGCCTCTAAAGTCATTCCACATAGTTGATTCATAGTCAACAGGCCCCAAACCAAGCCTTTTATATTATTAGTGCCCAGAAGCTGCTTTCCTGCAAATCAGTACTTCTGTTCCAAAAAAAAAAAAAAAAAACAATCCAAAGGAAAAACAAAAAATAGCCAAAAAAAATCAAATTGATTTTCCCATCATCTACACTGAAATTGAAATTTCTTTCTTGTCACTGTATCTATTCAAACACCACCTTTTTCTTCATTCATGCTGACTTAAATTACGCAACTCCTGAATTTATTTATGTTTCCCAACAAAATGTCATGATAAATTCTGAGAAAAAAATTGTGATTTCGAATTTTGTGATTTCAAATTTTATGCATGATTATGAATTGTAAATTATTTATCTAGGGCAGCATCATGTAAACTATTGTCTAGATATAGTATTGGAGGGATGTTGCTAAAAAAGCAAACTTTATGAATTTTCTGATTCAGAATATACTTATACCTATAATGAAGTGGTATAGTAAAGGAGCTCTAATTAATTACATATGTTATATGTAATTAATTACATATGTTTATCATGAAATTTATTTTAAAATTTATATTATGTATATTATTGCCTACAGAGAATGCAGTGCTTATAGAATTTGTTACTCAACATCATGTAAATAGTAATTTTCAAATTTTACCTTACACTACAACCTGAGTTTTCTATATGTAGAAGGACAGATGTTTAAACACTCTCTAATTCTGGCTCTGTTTCCTAAACATGGTTTCTCAATGTTTATGTGTCAAATCATAAATCTCTCTTTCCCCGTTTTTCAAAATATCCTCCTCCTCTTCTCTTCATTTTCTCACATAAAGAATCTATAGAATTACTACCCAATTGATCAAATTATGAACTGGAATACCTCCTTATTTACTTTTCTTCATATCCTATATGATTCTTCATCATGTTCTGATCAATTTATTCATGAAATCTCCACCATACCTCTCCTCTACCCTCTTTGCTAGGATTTAGCTTAAACTACCATCATTTTGTAATCGCATTATTCCATTAACTTCATTGGTCTACATTCTTCCAATAATTTACATAAAATTAATTTACACATTTGCCAGAATGATATTTAAAAGTATAAATTTAGTTATTTAAAAATTAAATTATTTGAAATTATTATATTTTAATTTATAATACAAGTAATATTTACAATGATAAATGTTGGGGCATTTAATTATATTAATAGTAAAATGTCACACCCTCTGTTTAGCAGCTGTGCCTTCTGATCTGGCTCTTCCTACTTCCACGCATTCACCTGAATTTCCTCTTTTTAATCACTGCAAATGTTCTACTCTTAGGAGCTTTCTGTTCCTAGAACATGCTAAGCTCTGCCTTATAACATTTTCATTGACTTTTTAGGACTGCACAGAACTTTCCCAGAATTTCTATGCACAGAGTATTCTCAACCCTTTAAATATCATGATGTGTTGTCTATTCAAGAAAATGTTACCAGCCTAACCTTGCTAAACTAATTATCTTGGCACACTGCATATTTACTTCACAGAATATAACTCGATATGAAATGAACATTTGCTTGCCCTACTGGTGTAATGCAAACCCTAGATCCACTTCATCATCTTTTATCCTTCGAGCAGTGACACAGTCCTCTGCATCAATACTAGTCAGATTCACATATTAAAGGTAAGTTTAGTACAAAAGTGGGATTTTCTTTTGTATGGGGAGGTAAAAAGTTACAAACATAAACACCACCAAAGTATTGGTGAATATAGAAGGCTACACTGTAATTGTAATTCTCACAACTGGGTTATTATTTTTATTTGATATTTTCAAATAGAGTAACATATTCACAAATAAATAATATAGTTTATTTAGCTAACCTTGTGAGTACTGAACTTAATTTTATATTTGAAATCAATATCTCATCTATTATCAAATCAAGTAACTAATACTTATTAAGTTTGGGCAAGGGCATATGAAAGAAACAAATGCTTAGGCAATCATGATGTGATTTTTCAGTTACTTAACATTCACACACAGTCTTCCATTATCTGATTCACATTTCAGCAACTCTAATGAAAAGTGCTTTCTAAATGTACTCCTAAGGGAAAGGGTCATTTATTTGATTTTCTAAACCTCACCCAATATTTTAAAATGGTTTCTCGGGGAATTCACCTACATTAATCTTTTATCATTTGGATAATTTAAAATGCCATGAAATGACACCACATTAGGAAAGCAGAGTCAAAATGTAAGTAACTAATTTCAATGAAGTTGGGTTTCAAAAATGTATTAAAATACTTAGTGCCAGAAATGATTTTGAAAGTTTTAATTTATCCAAAAACAGTGTTGTAAAACTCACACTCATTTTGTTTTTATACATTTGTATACTCATTATTGCTTCCTGAAGTGAAAGAATTGAAAATCGTCTATGTTTTTTTCAAAAAAGACAGATATTAAATTTAATAAAAACACTTTATATAGATATATTTGAATATACACATAAACACACAGACCTTGTATAGTGATCTGAAGTTCAATACAGATTTTTTTTAGTATTTGTTAATTTTGTTTCAAAATATTTCTATTATAATGTTGCTTTTGAAATTCCTAGTAAATGCAGAAAAAGGTCTATTTATTTATGTAACAAATGTCTGTTATATGCATGGCTTCCTTTCCCAATAATGGTTATAATATAACCTGATATAAAATAAAACATATAACAGAGAAAAACAAAGAGCTTTGTAGAGAATTGTTTTACAAATAACTGATCACTAAAATAAAAAGCTATATTATAAAAGAAAAATGAAATATAATTCAAATGAAGAAAAATTAATAGAGCAAAGAAACAAAACAATGTCCTTTAAGGAATTCAGTAAAAAGTATTAGTAACAAAATCTAAACTAAAAGTAAAAGATATCAGGCCACCTCTTTACTAAGGCTGTCAAAAAGGAGATGTACTTTTTAAATTAGAAATTTGGAATTTATTTTCATGTGCTTATTATATCAGTTTTTTAAATCGAAACTGTTATATGAAAATCATCAGAGATAAATAATTCAATTAAAAAGTCAAAAAGCCAAACAAAAAAGTAGAATAATAATAACTGATTATTTTAAAAAGTATCAATGACCAACAATTGAATGAATGGAAAAAGAAAGCACTATCATTGATAGCATTTTATACCTATATGCTAATATGTTTTCAAGAATGATCAAACTACAAAATTCTCTGGTGCAAGAGTAAGATGGGAGAAAGGCTGTTCTTCTCACAGACACACCTGTTCAATGACAATAAACAAATGAGTTTTCTTAATGAGAAACACAGAAAAGACTTCAGAGATTAACACACTAAAAGAGTGCAAAACCCAATGCAAGGAAACAGGTTGGAATATTCCACGCAACTTAATTTATGCCCTGTTCTAGTACAGTAGTATACTATAGGGAGGAAATCAATTCTTCTTAAGTGAAAGAAAGAGCTAATCTATGGCTAACCATTCACATAGTTTCCAGAACTACCTAAAATATTTGCTTCTCCCTTCTCTGTCTCAGAACTCTAATGGGACCCCTACATACACTGGATACCTGAAGGCTACACAGAAAAAAAAAAAAAAAAAAAAAAA
>NW_026003905.1:0-2132 GCF_001458135.2 Marmota marmota marmota | reverse complement strand
AGACTATTAGAAAAATTCATCATTACGTCTACCAATATGCCTAGTGCCCTTACAGTCCATGTCATGGCAGGGGGAATCAGTGTCACATGTTAGACCCTGGTCAAGTTATCTGAAGGAAAAGTGAGTGCTAAGGATCATGCCTGCAGCATGGTACAATGGCTCTTATTCCTATCACAAATGATACCCTATGACCTAAACACAACCCATAACAATTCGGATAATTATATCAAGCAAAAACAATTTTAAATAAGTTATCATGTTTGCAATACACAATCTATAAAGCTATTCAGGAGAATTTCTTGGACAGAGCTTTTGTGGGAAACATGATAATAAAATTTTCTGGTGCTTTTAAATTATATTAGACTTATATTGCTCATTACAAAGAATGGATATAATCATATTCCTGGGAAAAAAAAAACACTCTGCAACTTGAATTCATTGATTCCAGAAACTTCTAGAAAATGAGTGCTAAGAGACCCCAAATTGGAGTTTCTATTCAAACTACTGAACAGAGACTAGAAACTGTTTGTGAACAGTTATTATAGAATTAAAATGAGAGGTCAACCGGTCGGTACCCAGTTACAGTTAGATAGGAGCAAGAGATTCTGGCCAACTGCTACATAGACGGGCGATACAGAGAACAGAAATGCACTGTACATTCCAGAAATAACTCAAAGGGTTTTGAATCTTAACATAGAGAAATAAAAAATGTTGGAGGAGATCGATATGCTTAATTTGATTTAAACATTACACAAGGTAAACCTGTATCAAAACAGATGAGAAAGAAATTATAGCAGGGAAACCGTAGAAAATGGGAGGAAGACTATTAGAAAAATTCATCATTACGTCTACCAATATGCCTAGTGCCCTTACAGTCCATGTCATGGGAGGGGGAATCAAGTCACATGTTAGACCCTGGTCAAGTTATCTGAAGGAAAAGTGAGTGCTAAGGATCATGCCTGCAGCATGGTACAATGGCTCTTATTCCTATCACAAATGATACCCTATGATACCAGTCTCCTGGTAACTGTAGACAGAACACTTTTGTAGATACCCAAAGATAAAAGGAAAGGGATGCAAACTTACCCCCTTGGAAAACCATCCAAACATAAAAGAGAATAGCAAGGAGGGAGGACAGCCGGCTAAATGGAGCAGCAAGTTCTAACCTGTCACTAATTGCTTTAAATGTAAATGGACTACATTTTCCAACCTTGGGACATAGAGTAGCTGAGTGGATTTTTTTAAAGAAAGACTCACTGTATGAAGCATTGAACAGACAAAATTCAGCTTTGAGGTATAAATATTTATAGAAGACAAAGTAGACTTTAAGCCAGAACTGAAATGGGAGACTATAAAAGGTTATTATCTAATGGTAAATGGATCTAAGAGTTATGGAGATATAAAATTATAAATATATATTTATCCAATATCAGATCACTCAAGTATATAAAGCACATACTGACAGATTTAAAGGGAGAAATCATAATGCACTATAATAGGAGCCTGTGTACCCTTGCTTTCAACAACAGATAAGTCATCCAGACAGAAAATCAGTAGGGAAACATTGGACTCTGTAAGGGAAATTCAGGTTAAGCCTACATGAGGACCCTTGAGACCAAATGGGCCCCAGACATAGGCAGAACATTCCACCCCATGGACACAGAGCACATGTCCTTCTCAAGTGCACAAACAGCTTTCTTCAGGACATCACACAGTAGGCCACAAACAAGTCTTAGCAAATCTAAGGACACTGAAATCATATCCAGCATCTTGTCCAAACACGATGTTAGGAAACTTGTAACAACATCAGAAACAAAACTGGAGGTAAACAAGTAGGCGGACATGAAGCAGCACACTCTTAAGCAATCAGTAGGTGAGAAAAGAAATCAAATAATGACCTTGAGATGACAGAAAATGGGAACACTACACATTAAAACTTGGGAAATAACAGCAAAACACATAGGAAGAGGGCTGTTTACAGCACAAATGCCCCTCAGAGGCCCATGTATATACACAGGGCTGTCAGCACCTGGTGCTACCAGGAGGTGGTGAAACCCTTAGGGATGGGCCCTCATGGAAGGAAGTTCTTTTGAAAGGGATGTGGGGACAGCAGTCTCTTCACCTCTCTCTTT
>NW_026003904.1:0-2132 GCF_001458135.2 Marmota marmota marmota | reverse complement strand
AAATGTCTGGAGCAGTTTTATTCATAATTGCCAAGATAAAGTACAAACAATATCCACACCATGGAATATTATTCAATTATGAAGAAGAAATGAGCTGCCAAGCCACAAAGAGCACATAGGAGCCTTAAAAGTATATTGCTTAGTGAAGTAAGCCCTTCTGAAAAGGCTGCATGTGTGTGTGTCCAATTACGCGCCACGTTGGAAAAGACAGACCTAGAGAGACAGTAAAAAGCGCAGGGATTGCCTGGAGCCTGCTGGGGGAGGAAGGAACAGGTGGCGCCCAGAGGATTTTTAGGGCAGTAAAACCATCCTGTAAGATACTGAAATGGTGGATGCAGGACATCGCGCATTTATCAAAACCCAAAGAACTTTAGGCACAAAGAGGGGTCCTTAATGGAAGCTCTGGGCTGTAGTGATAAGGACGTTAGGATCCTAGCTCATCCGTTAATAGAAATGAACCACATCGTACAAGAAACAGCAGGAAAAACTCAATTGTGATGGTGGGAAAGAAGGTACGGGGACTCGGCACCAGCTCCTCAATTTTCTGTTAACCTAAAACTGTTCAGAAAGTAAAGATTATTCATTTAAAGACAGTGTTAACAGCATGATTCGTTCCCGTTGCTACACTGTGCATCTGTGTGGTTTTGCACACAGAAAAGTCTGGAAGGACACAACCAGAATTAACAGCAGGGTCTCCGGATGGCGGGCTCCCTGGAGCTTTCTCCTGCTTCTTCTTGTCCTGATTTTCCATGCGCCGTGGAGCGGGCTCTGCGCGCGGGCCCTGGCTCCGCCCCGCGGCCACCGGCTGTCCAGGCCCCGCCCCGCCCACCAGCCCCGCCGCCTGTGCGACTGTGGGTTCCGATATCGGGAAGGAGAATCGCGCCCGCGCAACTGCGTTTGCGCAGCCGGCCGGCGCGGGCGGGCTCCTGCGGCTGGGCCCGGGGCGGGAAGCTCGGCTCTGAGTTCTGGGGGAAGTGGCCGCGGCGCCCGCGATGCTTTCGATTGCTGGAATGTTCCCTGCAGAAGTGTACTTTGTTCCCGGGATGGGGGAGGGTGTAGCGGGGGCAGGACTCCAGGGCGCCCTGGGACTTGGAGGGCGGCCAACTTTCCATTCCCAGGGTGCCTTCGGGCGGGGGCAGGGGTGGGGGTTGTCTACTTCCCAGGCTGGACAGCTGCGGGGTACTGACGGAACCCCTGGATTCAGGTGCCAGCCCTGCCGCCGACTAGCAGCATGCCCTAGATCCAGGATTAGCTTCTCTGAGCTTCAGTGTCCTAACCTGCAAAATCGGGACAATAATAATAATGGCACACGGTTATTGCCACTGTTGTCAAGTATTCTGCAAGTGCTTGTTCCTCACAACAACCCTTTGAGACAGGTGATATTAACAAAATAAGATAATTATACTATTCGTAGCATAATACTCCCTTGCTACCCAGGCCCTTTGCACAGCGCAGATGCTCTGGCTGAAAATCCTGGTCCAGCCTCCTTCCCAGTGATAAAATGTGTACTATTAATATTTTCACTTTAAAGATAAGGAAACAAAGTGCTCAGGACAGCTGAGTAACTTACCCCAAGGCACACAGCACCTAAAAGGTCATCTAGGATAGAAAACCAGGCTGTCAGGTGAAGAGTCTACACTCTTAACTCCTTTGGATACTGCGGCCCTACTGCTGGTTTCTGGAAACCCTTAAAATATGCCTATTCTGACATTGCAATGCATACAACTCTAAGAGAACTATTGCTAATAATAATTTTGAATACTTGGTAATAACAGTTATCACCACTTGAGGACTGTCCTCACCATACTCTGTAAATGCTACTACTATTCCCATTTTAGGAATGAAAGAATAAAAGCACTAGGAAGTCAATCCAGTTTAGGGAGCGGTATCCATCCATCCTGAAACCAGAACCCAGCAATGGAACCGTCATATACGGGCTGCCTGCTTTCCCACTCATTGGCCTTTTGAGGTGGTAGGGATCAAACCCCAGGAGGGGCATGCCAGGCAAGCCCTCTATCACTGACATACCCCAAGTCCCTATTGCTTCCTCTTGTCACATTTGACATGGAGGCAGACTCTCCAGAGTGTGATTATGCAGGCTTGCCTGAAAAGACGGTTCCTTCTCCAGACAT
>NW_026003903.1:0-2132 GCF_001458135.2 Marmota marmota marmota | reverse complement strand
GGTCATATCATAGTTCATAACAGTCTGTGCCTGCTGCCCTTCCATTGATAGTTCTTGTCCAGTGAGCTGCATGTCTGTACCTCCTCCTGGGGTATCTGCATCAGGAAGCTCCTGAGCACACAATCTGTTCCTCTGGACACAGTTGCTCCTTTGCTGGGCTCCACACTTGGTAGGGTCTCAGGATCAGCACTTCTTGGTCATGACCCTGCAGGGAAGTAACGTGACCCAGTAAGTGCAGAGGGGGCCTTGGATATGGGAAGGACTGGGGAAGTAGTTTTACCTCAGCATGAGGACACTAACCACTGAGTATCCAGAAGGGAGGACACCACATGCAGCTTCAACTTGGGGTTGTGGGGTTCAAGATTTTGTTTCAGGTGGGGAGATGAGAAATCTTATTCAAACTGTGCTTTCCACCCACACTGGTTCTAATTCACACAGAAATCTCACCCACAACTGCACAAAATGAGTCCTTCAGAAGTGTTTCCTAAGCTCTAGGAAAGGACTAGGTAGTGATGATAAGGATGATGAAGGGGATGACAGGAGACTAGATCATGAACTGGTGTGCCGGGTTTCCCGGGCTCAGGTGCTGAGCAGAGTGTTTGGTCTTATTTCATGTGCACCATCTCATTTTGTTATATGTGTCCACACTATTATTAGTATATAGAAAAAGGAAAAAATGTGTTTTACTTCTGTAACATGTACTCCATTGTTAGGTGGGAAAGGGTGCAGCCTGTTTGCACTGGGCTGTCTGACCATGAACCTAGGAAATCACAGGAGAACCATGGTAGCCTGTCCCATCAGAAGGCCAACCTGACATTTATCTTCCCTGTCACTGCAGATAGAGTGGTGCTCTTCCACTTGGGATTCCTGGGGACCACAGGGCAGAGAAGTGGGGGGGTGCCTACTTCATGCATCATGTAAGAACAGCCACAGGTCACAGAAGAGATCACAGTAGGGGAGGTTGATAATAATTCAGCACTGATCAGACTCTTTTGCCTCCTCCAGAACCTTCTTGGAGCTCACCACATGCTCCTCCATGCTTGTAAAAAGTTTTTTCACACTCAAAGCAAACCTATGGTCAGGTTTTTATTTCATTCATGAAACTGGAAAGGTTTAAAAAATGTACCTGAGGTTTGCCAGTGGTTAAGACCTCTGGACATAATCTGAAAACTTCCTGTTAGGTGGGAAAGAATAAAAACATGTAGTGAATGGGTCTCAGAGTCTGCCAGTCCCACTTTGTCTGTGAAGTTGTGCAGGTCACTAGTGTCTGGATTCACCATTGTCATCTGGGTTGATTTCTAGTTGACACCCCTTCAGTGAGTAAGGATTAAATAGACCCTGGAGATGCATGTGAGCTGTACTGGGGGAGAACATCTCCTTCCTTCTATTCTGACTCCTGTGCCCCTGCTTTGCTTGGCACTGGGAGGCAGCTAGAGCAAGTCTGTTGAGCACTGAAACCTGCCCCTCCCCCATTTTCCTTACCTTAATTGGCCAAAATCAATTTGAATTAATGGGGTTATTGATTCCTGTCTGTTTGTTCATTCTTTAAGCCATGCCCTGTGGAAACAATGACAACTTTAAAGTGTCTTTCTGTGTCCCTATCACAGTTACAGGTCCTCCTTATTATTTTGTAATATCATTTACAATAGTCAACTTGTATGGGATCATGACACAGATCTTCATGAGTTTAAAAAGGAAATTAAGCAGAAACATAAGGGGCACCTAAAGCTTGAGCCTTCAACTGAGGCACAGATCAGATTCCACATCCTTCAAGGTTCCAGTGTCACCTGAAAATAGCTTTCCTCCCTAACTTTGATATTTCCCTAATCATGGAATTCTTAAAATTAAAATCACAATGACCAAATTTATTACCTTCCTTCCTTGTCTTTGTTGCCCCATGTTTTGGAGATGGGTGTGATTTTCCCTATTTTCATTAAGCAGTGAGTGAGGGAGATGGAGGGATTCACACACTGTGCACACATTGGCAGGTCCTTGTGGTGGGACTGAGCTGTGGCCTTTCTGACCCAGCCCAGGGCACCATCTCCTCTGCTGGATCCAAGTGGAAATACTATCCTTTATAGAAGACAAGATTTTTTCAGGTGTTATCATGTAGAGAATATGCCTGGGTGCAG
>NW_026003902.1:0-2132 GCF_001458135.2 Marmota marmota marmota | reverse complement strand
ATCTTCTCTCTCTCTCTCTCTCTCTCTCTCTTCTCTCTTTCTTCTCTCTCTTCTCTCTCTTTTTTTTTTTTTTTTGCTGAAAATTTGTAATTTTCCTAACACATCCTTTCTGTTCTGTGTAAAAGTTAGTAAATATCATTAAAATATAGTGTTACATAAGTAAACTTTTTGAAAATGTTTAGCTTTCAAATTCTTCTATTACTTGTAAAATGTTGTGCTTTTGCTACTAATAATTTTATATAAAATAATAAAGTAAACCATACCTACTTAACAGAATAAAAAATTATCTGTAAAATAAAATTAGAAGATCCACACTCCAAAGACTAGTTTGGTTATATCCCATTGCCCAGCTAAATATGTGAGCTGCCCTATCTAGGTATATCAACTGTACACATGTCACTTAACCCTTTAGGGGTTCTTAGATTTTGCATCTGAAAATCAGAGGAAGAGATAAAGAAAATATCAGTGTCTTTTTAGAATTCCAGATGACAAACTATAACATTAAAATTTTTAAAATTATTACAGAGGATATAAAAAATGTAATTAGTAACTGAATTTGGTATGTACATATACCCTAATCATTGATCCTTTAAATTTTTTTATTTTGAAAGTAAAATTACTTAAGGGCCATCCATTACATTACTCTTACAACATATAAACTCTGATATTCTGAGTTGCAAATGAAATGAAATATAAAAATCCCTATTTTAACAATTTTATCATGTTAGTGCAGGTTTTAGTGCTATGAAAATAAGTGTATAGATTGGGACAAAATTCTTTTCAATCATATTCTTCAGAAGCAAAGATCCCAGGTAAATGCATTTTGTATGAATTTTAGAGGATCAGACTTTATGTTCAAGGATAAAATAATTTCATTATTCAATTAAAAGCGATGCCTTTATTTGTGGAGACATTAATTTGAATTAATAATGTATTTCTGTGTTTTATTTTTATTATTGTCATTCCTTTCCTGAAGACATATCATTTTGTACCAGCTTTCAAGAGCAAGGACATGGTTAAAGTTATATGCAATGTTTATTTCAAGGCTGATTCAAGAGCAATTAAATATCTATCAAGAAACTTCTTATTTTTTTTATTGATGTTCAAGCAGGTCTGGGATGACTTGAGGCATAATTTACTTAATTCTATTAGGTATTCAAATATTTATTTTCAAATTATAAATACATTGTGCTATTGTTGTTGTTATTATTTTAACTGCGGACTGAACCCAGGAAAACATAATCACTGAGCCACATTCTCCGGCACTTTTAAGTTTTTATTTTGAAATAGGGTCTCACTCAGTTGCTGAGGCTGGCTTTAAATTTGTGATTCTCCTGCCTTAGCCTCCTGACCTGCTGGGATTACAGGTAGGCACCACTGTGCCTGGCACATTTGTAGTATTTTCTTTTTTTTATTGGTTGTTCAAAACATTACAAAGCTCTTGACATATCATATTTCATACATTAGATTCAAGTGTGTTATGAACCCACATTTTTACCCCAAATACAGATTGCAAAATCACATCGGTTACACATCCACATTTTTACATGATGCCATATTAGTGACTGTTATATTCTGCTACCTTTCCTATCCTCTACTATCCCCCCTCCCCTCCCCTCCCATCTTCTCTCTCTACCCCATCTACTGTAATTCATTTCTCTCCTTGTTTTTTTTCCCATTCCCCTCACAACCTCTTATATGTAATTTTGTATAACAATGAGGGTCTCCTTCTATTTCCATGCAATTTCCCTTTTCTCTCCCTTTCCCTCCCACCTCATGTCTCTGTTTAATGTTAATCTTTTCCTCCTGCTCTTCCTCCCTGCTCTGTTCTTAGTTGCTCTCATTATATCAAAGAAGACATTTGGCATTTGTTTTTTAGGGATTGGCTAGTTTCACTTAGCATAATCTGCTCTAGTGCCATCCATTTCCCTGCAAATTCCATGATTTTGTCATTTTTTAGTGCTGCGTAATACTCCATTGTGTATAAATGCCACATTTTTTTTTATCCATTCATCTATTGAAGGGCATCTGGGTTGGTTCCATAGTCTAGCTATTGTGAATTGTGCTGCTATGAACATCGATGTGGCAGTATCCCTGTAGTACGCTCTTTTAAGGTCTTCAGGGAATAGTCC
>NW_026003901.1:0-2132 GCF_001458135.2 Marmota marmota marmota | reverse complement strand
CCCCCACCTGCCACCCCCACCTCCCTGGTGGTGTCTGGTCCAGTCCCTCCCTCAGATAAAACCAGGCTTCAAGCCCAGTCCCCCAGCCAGAAACACGCACTGTCCCCCCGGGAAGGGTGGGTGTGTCGACCCCATCCCACCAGCGGGCCGTTGGCCAAGCCCCTCTGCTTTGGAGATGCAGCTCTGCCTGGCTCCTGGGCAGCAGAGAACAGGAAAGAAGGCCGCTTCCTGCCTTCCAGAGGCCCCTGCCAAGCCCATTACTGGAACCCCTGGTGCAGTCCCAGGCCTGCCCTGGTAGGAGCTCAGTAGATGTTGAGTCCAGAAGGAGGGTGGGTGTGAGAAGTAACCTATGCCAGGCCTTCCACACTCTGAGCTGAGTCCCCAGCCAGCCACAGTTCAGGGCGAAAGACTTTTTTTTTTGTAGTTGTGTATGGACAGAACGCCTTTACTTAATTTGTTTATTTTTTCCTTTATTTTGTTTATTTATATGTGGTGCTGAGAATGGAACCCAGTGCCTCACACATGCTAAGCAACGCTCTCCCACTGAGCCACAGCCCCAGCCCTTTGTTTTTTGATAACAGGCATTGAACCCAGGGGTATTTAATCACTGAGCCACGGCCCCTGCCCTTGGAGGGTCTTGCTAAGTTGACGAGGGCCTAAGTGGTTGAGGTTGGCTTTGAACTTGAGACCCTCCTGCCTCAGCGTCTCGAGTTGCTGGGATTACAGGTGTGCGACACTGCACCCAGCTAGAAGATGGTGCTTAAGGAGCCGTGGGCAGACTTGGAGAGACCTGGTCAAATTCCTCCCCTTCCCTCAGCAGCTACCCGGCAGGGGCCAGGCCCAAGGCTAAAGCGGGGAGCCAATAAAACAGTCCCAACCTAGGGGGCCTCGGTTTCCCCCTCTCCTACCTCAGAGGGATTGGGGTTGAGGTAGGGAAGGCCAAGGGAAGCCAGGGAGGGCTGGGGACCTCTGCTGTCCAGGTGATAAAGGCCCTCCCTCAGGTGGGGGCAGGTACAGATATCCACCTTTGTTCATTTGACAAAGGAGCACTGGGAGCAGACCTCCCTGCCTAACAGGAACTGAGGGGAAGGAGGTGGGAGCAGGGCACAAGTGGATAAGATGGGCAGTCAGGGCCCCTATCAGGGTGTGTCCGCTCGCCTCCCAGCCTACACCCCAACTGTCACCCCTGCCTCAGGCCTAGGCTCTCGGGGACAGGCAGGGCAGGGCTGAAGACTGCCCCAGAGGCAGGGGACCTATGACCCCCACCCCCACTACCCAGCCCTCTCTCCTGGGAGTGCTCCCAGCCTGGCCCTGTGCCCGGTGAGCAAAGCCTGAAGATGAGCAGGGACAGAGCTCATCTGTGCCTCCATGGGACCCAGGAGGGCTCATGGGGCAGGGGACAAGACACAGGGCCACCAGACATGGGTAAGCAGCACAGCAGTGAAGTTGGAGAACCTGTCCTGAGGAGCAAGGGGAGGCTCCTCTGGGGGAGGGGAGAGGCTGGACCTGGTGGAGAAGCAGTGGGGAACAAACAGCCTGAGCAAAGGCCCAGGGGCAGGAGCGGGAGGGGCTAGCCATAGGAGGCAAAGCCAGACCATAATGAAGGGCAGAGTCCTGGGAGGCCACAGGGGAGTTTAGCCTCCATCTTGGGTACCATGGGAAGCTGGACAAAGTACAAGGGGGCCGCGGCCAAGGTGGGAGGAAGACACAGATGAGATTGGCTATCCAGGCAAGAGGTGCCAGTGAGAGACAGTGGACAGGGCTGCCAAGGATAGGTAAGAGGGGCAATTGGCTGGGCACTGAATTGGAAGCCAGGCTGAGGGCAGAGGAAGAAGTCTGGTTAATGGGAAGACGGATGGGATCCCCTAGGGACGAGGAATGCCTTCCAGGGACATGTCTGGGAGAGGTTTGGGTGTTTGTTGGATCAGAGGTGCTTTGGGGACATTCCCGGGGCCTGGCCCAATAGCCAGTGGTTCACCAGAACCTGGTCAGGGCTGAGGACACGCCATTTACGAGAGCCTGCCCCGGGCCGGGAGACCCGCTGCTGCGCAGGAGGCGGCCAGGGAGACTGGGCGGCCGCTGGGGAGCAGGGAGCGGGGAGGGATGCCAGGCCCGAGGGCGTCCTGGGAGCC
>NW_026003900.1:0-2132 GCF_001458135.2 Marmota marmota marmota | reverse complement strand
TTAAATCTAACCCTGACCCTGACTCATATCCTAACACTCACCCTGTTGGGGTTTAAGTGTGCAGAGTTTAGCTCCCTCAGGCCTGACATTTTGCAAGAGCTGTGGCTGTGATTTAGGTCAGCTGAGGCAAACCTCAGCTAGGAGGAAGAAAAGTTCACTTCCCCTTATCGCAAGTCACAAGTTCTGCATGGTTTGGCCAAGAGGAAGAAGCTTCCTGCATACTTATCCTAGGAACAGTACATTCTGAAGAAACAAATGCATCCTCAGAGGAGTAGATAATGTCTACAAAGAACTTTAGGAGGGTACTTATCAAACAAACAGGAACAATTTGAATCTAGTTCTGTTTATCCGCTGAGGCATGATATTTGGACAATGTGGGTAAAGTGTTATTGAAGAATCGCTTGCTTTGTTAGAAGAACTGTATAAAAGGAACTTGCAAATAAACTTCAGCATGCAGTTGCGATTGCTGCCTTGGCTCTGCATCCCCTGTGTCCCGGTTATTTCATGACCCTTACCCAGGGACCCGAACGCTCTAGACGTTCACATCACCCTAGCTCTAAAAACCCTCCTAACCTTAAACTGAATCCTAAAAGTAAACCTAATTCTAATTTGAGTCCTAAACCTAACCCTGACCCTGACTCATATTATAACACAAACCCTAGCTCTAAATATAAACCTAACCTTAAACCTAACCCTAACACTAGACCTATTCCTAACCCTAACCCTAAAAGTAACCCTCATTGTAACCCTAGTTCTTACATTAGCCATTGCCCTAACATTAGCCCTAACCCTAACACAAAAACTAGCCCTAATCCGAGCCCTAAACCTAGATTTAACTCTAACCCTAACCCTAACTCTAGCTCTAAAGCTATCCCTTACCCTATGAATAACTCTAAACCTAATGGTAGCCCTAGACCTATGCCTAATCCTTAGGCTAACCAAAATCCTAAACTTATTAATAGTCCTGTCCCTAGCCCTCATTCTAGCTCTAATCCTATCACAAACCCGAACACTAACCCTGACAATTATCCTGACAGTAACATCAACCCTAGTTCTAAATCTGACCCTAACACTAGACTAAAACCTAACATGAGCCCTGTACCTAAACCTAATCCTAAATCTAGCCTTAACTCTAGCCTTAGACCTAAAAAAAACCCTAGTCCTAGGCCTAACAATAACCCTTATCCTAACACAAACACTAACCCTACTCCTAGACCTAAACCTACTCCTAATTCTGGCTATAACCGTAAATTGAACTATAACCCAAACACTGACTCTGCCTTTAATAGTAAAACTACTTCTAAACCTGACCCTAACTGAAATTCTAAACCTAACACTAGACCTTGGCATAACCCTAACCCTAAAACTAGCCCTAATCATAACCCTAGCTCTTACATTATCCACAGATTTAACCCTAGGCCTAAAACTAACAAAAATATAGAGCTAATCCTAGGCCTTAACCTACCCTAAGCATAACCCTAACCCTAACCCAAACCTAACCCTCGCCTTAGTCCTAATCCTAGCTCAAATCCTAACCTTTACTATAAACATAAACATAGAACTATCCCTGAATCTAACCCCAAAACTAGTACTAATCCTAACCTTAACCCTATACCTAACCCTAGCTCTAAACCTACCCATTGCTCTAACCCTAACCCTAATTGTAGCCCTAGCCTTAAAACTAACCATAATCCTAACCCTAAACAGAAAACGAACCCTAGATCTAACCCTAAACTAATACTCGCTATATCCCTAAACATAAATCAAACTCTAACCCTTAACACAAACCTAAACATAACCATAGACCTAACCCTAAACTTAAACTTAACCCTGTCCCTAACTCTAAACCTATATCTAACCGTATTTATTACCCTAACCCTAACCCTAAACTTAATTATAACCATTTCTCTAACCCTTACCCTAACCCTACCTTAAACCTATCCCTAAACATAACCCTTAACCTAACCCTTGCTCTAACCCTAATCATAGTTCAAAACTTAACTCTTACACTAAACATAATACTAACACTATCGCTAGTTCTAACCCATTTCCTAACACTAACTCAAGACATAATCCTAACCATAAGTCTAGCTATAAACTTAGCTCTAACTGTATCCATTACCTATTCGTAA
>NW_026003899.1:0-2133 GCF_001458135.2 Marmota marmota marmota | reverse complement strand
TATTAGATAAATAAGTAAATGTATTGTGTTCATCCACAACTAAAAATTATTTTTAAAAAAGAGGCTAATTGTTCTGTCTTGCTCCCCAAGTGGTGCAAAAAGTCACATAATCATTAAGAGAGACTCAAGGAAGACGCAGGCAGGGGGAGCCAGCAGGAAGAAGTCCACAGCTGAGGAGGGTCTGACTCCTGGTGCTCAGGAATTTCTAGAGGGAAGAAAAGGAACCCAGCGCCTCTCTGTGAACCGTGCCCCGGGCGGCGGCGGCTGGGTCCCCTGTCAGCCGAACTGGACGGGTTTATAGAGGGTTTCTCGAGGTCCCCAGTCCTGGGAAGGCAGTGTCCCCCTCTTGGTCTTTCTTCTTCTTTTAGTTCACTTGGGTCTAGGGTGGGCACCAGGCGAGCAAGTTGCCTCCAGAGTCGGAGCTCGCCCACACCAGGGCTGGGAGGACAGGCCCGAGGGCAGCAGAGCCTGGCAGCAGGGGAAGCTAGAGCTCCCAGTCCCCTTTGTGGAGATGGCAGGAGGCCTGTATTGACTGCAGGCTGTGCTCTGGGCTCCATGCACCAGGCCTCGTCCCTGGATCGCTGGGCTCTGCAGGTTCCAAGGCTTGGTGGTGTCTCTGGCACTCTGTTCTAGGGCTCTTACTTGTCGCTCTCCATCACTGTGAAGGGACCAGCGTTGGAGCCCGCTTTCCTGAGGCTGTGGGTGCCGCCTGCTGTGTGCCCTGGAGACCAGGCTGCCCAGATTTTGGAAAGGACCAGAGTTCAGCATCTGCTCCATGACCCTGAAAGTGCCTCATTGGGGAAACCGACTCCAGTATGGAGCTCCTGGTCCAAAAGGGATCTCAGGGGACATTTGAGTTGGGGCATGGCTTGCAGAATGTGGGTCTTGGGAGGAGTTGGCAGACCTTAGCCAGACGACAGCAAAGAAGCCCCCCAGTTTACTCTCTGGGCTGGTTGCCAGGCACTGTCAGGTAGGGCCACCTGGGGCCACCTGTGGGAGATCAAAAGAATGAAAACAACACCTCCAGTCCCGGGATGGCAGAGTCTAACAGAGGGGCATTTTCTAAAAGATGAAGAGATGGAAAATGATCAAAACTAGTATATTTTAAAGTTGAAATGAAAGCTTGCAAAATTTTGGGACCATATTTTTGTGTACTTTGTGCCTAAAGAAATATTAGGTCATTGACTCCCTTCTACTTTTTTAGTTTTTGTTTTTATTTTATTTTAGCAAGGAATCAGTTTTGCCAGCATTTTCCTCAGGAGCTGAGCATTACCCACAGCAGGGAAGACAAACTTATAATTCTCAGGTTGATTTTGACTTCAAGTCTGGGATCTAGCACTTCTAAATGTAGAGGAAAATCATTTCTTGCTGTATTTTCCATGTGTGATTCCTTCCCTTATCCTCAAGGACCCAGTGATATTTGTTTATTGGTTTCATAAGCATCTATTTAAATGTAGTTTTTGTATGAAATACTCCCAGTTGCCACAGGGTGTAGTTTTTCAGAGAAAGCTACTAGTGGTTTCACTTTCCAAGAATGTAAGTCATTTCCTTTCTTTGATTTCAGGGAGTTGATATTACACAGCATCTGAACTTTGTGGGGACAATTTTCCATAGTACATCTGTCATTAAAAAGGCTTTTGGGTTTCCTTCCTAAGAGCAGTGCATAAATTTAAGCCAAGCAATGTTAAAGGTTAAGAAGTTTTTCAGCATCTAGAGTATTATAAGACTACTGTAGAAATAAATTTTAACAACCAAGACCTACTAAAAGCCACCTCCAGATGGTACCCAGACAAGCTTATCATTCATGCAAATGATCATTGGTCAGTTGCTTTGTAGCTGCAACTTCAGAAAGCATATGTACTGAAGCCATACTAATATTATTTTAATCATCTAGAATACATATGCAACTAAATCTGTTACAGACTCATCATTCTGCTGCTGTTAACAAACAAAATGTGATTATGCAACTCAATATTATATATCTGATATTTTTTTTTCATTCACTAGAAATAGATGCTTCATTCTATGACTTAAGGCTTGTGTTGTATGCTCTCTCAAAGCAATTATCTGCATCTTAGTCACCATGGATGAATTTAAAAAAAGAAAAAAAAAGTACCTCATCCTTGGGAGTAG
>NW_026003898.1:0-2133 GCF_001458135.2 Marmota marmota marmota | reverse complement strand
CCCTCATCAGTCCCCTGGGCGCCCCGGGGCCGGCGCTCCTGGTGGGGCAGACAGGGCTGCCCCAGGAGACGTTCCCCAGCGGCCTCGGCCTCGCTCCCAGCAAACCTCCTGACCCCAGTAGCCTCCGGTGGCCCTGCCCAACAGAGCCAAAGCCTGAGGTCACAGACTGTGGCCCAGACCTCTGCGGGGGCCCGAGTGCTCCTGCTGGGACCGGGTGTGGCTTTGTGCACCTCCGGAACACGTGTCCACACACTGGTGACTTTTGACCGCAGACTCGTGGCCTCTCCAGCCTCTGGCCTGTGGGTGGCCCTGGCCTGTGGCCCCCGGCTGGGCTCCATCTCTTCTGCAGTCAGGTCCCCCGGCCTCCACCTGGCGAGGAGTCCTGTGGTCTCACGGCCAGCCGGGGCCCAGGGTCCCCAACTAGAGATCCTGAACTTCACTGTGTCTGCAATGCCCTTGTCCACCCAGTGTCCCCTGGCTGTGGCTCCCGGGGACTGAGATTCAGGGGTGGACGTCGTGAGGGACCATAATCCAGTCACTTGCAGCCACACCCCAACTAGAAGGACTCGGAGGAAGGAGGCCCGGGGAGAAAGGCCCCTTTGGAAGTGACCATTGAGAGCCAGATGGGGACATTGAGGGTGGTGGATGGAGGCAGTCTGAAGAGAGCCCGAGGGGGAAGAGGGCCCATCAGTGCCTGACCACCATGGCCATCACTGCCATGGTCACTGCAGAGCACCCAAGCCATGGCCTGGCCACCTGTTCCCTGGCACCGCCCTGGGACACTTCGCTCTGGAGATGCCGCTTCTGTAGAGCACGAGGACTCCAGGCCCCGGCTGCCCCGGGCGCCCTCACCCCTGCCGTCCATCTTCATTCATTCCCGGCACTGACCACTGAGCCTGACGGGCTCTGCCAGGCTGCAGCTGCTCCCAGGACAGAGGTGCCCAGCGCGGGAGGTGACGGGAAGGAGCCCGCAGCCAGAGCACCTTCTGACCCGTCTGTGAAGGACATAAACGTGGCGGAGACGGAGGGGCAGGGCCAGCCCGAGAGGGACTGCCCCAGAATGGACATTGGTGTGGGGACAGGGGCCAGCCTGGGCAGAGCTGGGGGAGGGGACCGGCCAGGGCAGCAGGCGCAGTTCCAGGGCTGGACAAGTCTGGGGACCAGCCAGGAGGCCCTGTGTGGGGAGAGCAGCATGGGAGGGGGCCGCAGGGAGGGGTGGGCGTGGGCCTGGCTGCCCGTGCTGTAGACCTGGGTCCTTGTTTTCGAGACACTACCTGGGCTTGCCTCTGGGGCACGTGCCTTGTACAGTCGCACAGGTGCCACACTGAGATCCCCGCATCACTGTGGTGACCACCTGCTCCCCCCTTGAACCTCCTGCCAACGCCTTCAGAAGGAGCAGACAAGTCCCCCATAGCTGGGGACCCAGGATTCTTCAGAAATAAGGGGCCAGCGGCAGCCTCAGCACCAGGAGCCTCCAGAAGTGGGCGGGGAGGCCAAGAGCACAGACCCCGAGGTCAGCTAGGACACCACCGGGCCAGCAGGAGGGCCAACTTCTCTTCGGCCCTGATCAATGCAAAGTGTCCAAACCACCATAAATTATTCATCTGGGAAGAGAAGGGAGCGATGGAGCATTGACTTCTGTCCACCCGGCGTTCATTGGCCTTTGAGGCTGCAGCTGGGCTGGTGACCGCGGGGTCCAGCTGGCTTCAGGGGCTGCTTCTGCGGACGCATGTGGACAAAGGACCCACATGGGAAGAGAAAACGCTCCTCTTCAGCAGGTGGATAAAACATTCCTCCCAAACCCGACAGAAAGCTCTAGTTGCCCACGGGTGATGTGGGAGATAGCGGGACTCGTCCCGAATGCGGGGTCAGCCGCAGACCCGGGTTCAGCCGGGGCAGGGGAGCCCGCGCGCTGGGCTCGGCTGTGGCCCGCAGGGACTCTGTCTGCTCAGTAAATATTTGCTGAATTGACAAACACCTGGTTCTTGCCGCAACCTAGACCCGGAGGAGCAGGACAGCAGGATCTGGCGGCCACACCTTCCTCTGTGACCAGTGGCCTGGTGCCAGGGACCAGGGGCCTCGGGGCTGCCACACGCTGCCCTGCTGGGCCCTCGCTGGCTGAGCTGTGCCGTG
>NW_026003897.1:0-2133 GCF_001458135.2 Marmota marmota marmota | reverse complement strand
AAAAAAAAAAAAAAAAAAAAAAATACCTCTCCAAATTCACCTCATTTGGTCCTAATCACTCTTCTACTTAGCAAACCCCCAGAACTCCCCAATGTTACCACTAAAGATGCCTCACCTACCTGGTCTTTCACTAACATATTCTCTATGCCTGTGTACAATTTCCAGTTGGCCTCAAATTTTATTGATGTGCCTGCCAGCCCTTTAGTAATAATGCTAATTCTGAAAAGCCAGTATGGATGGCTTAGAATGCTCCAGACACATTGTTAAGTAACTTACTGGCAGAATATTTAGAACACTGTTTGGCACATAGTTAAGTGAATAACACAGGTTTGTTATTATTTATAGCTCTATGAACTTGGTATCATTATTATGATCTCCATTTCATGGATAAGGAATCTGTGAGGCACAGAGAGTTGAATAACTTGCCCAGGATCAAACACCTCAATAAGGGGCAGAGACACAACTTTATCTCAGTTTGTTTGACTAATATTTATCCATGTCCTTAACCTTTAAAAAAGTAATTTGCTAACTATACACATACTAACCAACCATTTTATGATAATTTTCCTGAAGATTTCAGAGCAGTGTAAATTGTACTTAAAGTGGGTTTTACTTCGGTATTTATTGTGCTTTTAAAATTCAGCTTATAGACATAAGGGGAAAAGTCACAAGTATTTGTGTGTCTCTGGAGATTTTCATTTTGAAATTTAGAGGCCACTGAAATATGTGTCCTTAGGGAGAACAATTTTTAAAACACTTTTAAGTTGCTAAGGAACTGAGTTTCTGGTTTTCGTTTTTAACTGTTGATGTGCTGCTTCAGTTGGCCTCTTTGATTATTTTTTCTTCAATACTTCTCAGCCACCAATAGGTCACATTTGCTCTGATTGAAACAGCTAGACCTTGTTAAGAGCTGAGCAAATATTAAAACTTCTTGAGTGTATTATAATATAAATGATCAATAATAATATTAAAGACTCAAACCTGAGCATGTCATGCATCTTCTTAAATTTTTTTTTTTTTTTTTTTTTTTTTTGGAGTACATTCTCATCTGTCACTCAAACTGCTACAATGTTGAGAGCTTCTCTCCTAGTCTATATAGTAGACGTGCCCCTTCCTCTGTCCTCTCCCCGGGTTCCTAAGAGGTCCTTTGCTGGCCTGCCATCTCCCTTCCTCCTCTTCTCTCTCCCTCCCTCCCTCTCTGTCCTAGGCCACCCAGCCCGTTTTGTTTTTTCCCTTTGCTGTTTGAGCCTCAGAGAGAAGCAAGGATCATTGGACCGGGTCCTGGGGCCCTCTGAAAGGCTCCCGGGGTCTCTGGGGAGTAGTCAGATGACAAACTCTCAACCCAACCAGAACGGGTGCCCGGAATCCTTCCCACTAGGCAGACACAGGAACCTAGATCCCATCCTGGAACTGCCAAACCCAGGGCTCCGCCCACCCCTCCCGCCACCACCAGGCACAATTGCCTCCCTCCGGATTTCCACCAGGGTGAACGAATGGACTTGGAGGAGACTCCAGATGCCAGAGACGCGTCTTGAAAAACGTGTCATTTAGAAGAAAGTCTGTTCCCTACAGGGAGTGCAGTTGGCAGCTGTAGCCACAGTCGGTTGCGAGAAAGCTCCCCACCTGGGGAAGCCAGGCGGCTCACGTGCGCGCTCGGCAGGGAGGACGCGGCGGCCGCGGGACTCGAACCGGTGGTCCAGAGGCGTCCTGGGGTCTGTCTCCGGCCTGGCCTGCTGGCCCAAATTAAAGTGGGAGGAAGCCGGCGTGCACAGCTGTCGTCGGTCCGGCTGAGGCCTCCGCTCCCTGCCTTCTCCCCTCTCTCCCGCCTCCCGCCCCAGAAATGATCTCAAGCGTTGCCAGTTTGATTCCAGAGCCCCACTCGGGTGGGTTCTTTTGTTTCTTTGTTTTAATGACAGTTCCCAGCCCTTCGGCGTGTCATGCGCAATTAATTCCCTGGCTCTCTTGAAGGCAGCTGGGGTGAAATTTTTTTCTGCATCATCCTTTTGGGGATAATTGTTTATGATGTGACGTCAACGGATTGCTTTTTTTCTCTCTTGAATGGAGGTGACGGCGAGAGAGCGAAAGCGAGAGAGAGAGAGAGAGAGAGAGAGAGAGAGAGAGAGAGAGAGAGAG
>NW_026003896.1:0-7529 GCF_001458135.2 Marmota marmota marmota | reverse complement strand
AGATAGGGTTATGATTAAGGCTAGGTTTAGGATAAGAATGAGTGCTAGATGTGTTTATAGGGTTAGGTCTAGGATTAGGGCTAGGGCTAACTTCAGGTCCAGAATTATGGTTAAAGTTTGGTTTAGGTTTAGGTTTATGGCTAAGTCTAGGCTAAGGGTTAGGTGTTGGGTTATGGTCAAGTTTAGAGCTAGGGGTATTATCAGGGTCAAGGTCTGAGTTAGGGTTTGAGATAGGTTAAGGTTTCAATTTTGGGCTTGAATTAGTTTTAGGATTAGGGTTAGGGTAATGATAGGGTTAGGTTTAGGATTCAGGTTAGGTTTAGGGTAATGGAAGAGTTAGGATTCGGGATAGGGTTTAGGTTTATGCTTAAGGTTATCATTAAGGTTTGGGTTATGGTTATGTTAATGGATAGAGTTAGAGATCAGTTTAAGGCTAAAGTTATGGTTCCAATTAGTGATAGTGTTAGGATTAGGTTACGTTTAAAGCTAGGGTTAGGGCTCTGATTAGGGCTTGGTTTTGGGTTAGGTTAGGGCTAGGGTTAGGGTTACAGCTAATGTAAGTACTAGGTTTAAATTTAGGGTTAATTTTAGGGTTTTAGTGCTAGGTTTAGTGTTAGGGTTAGGTTTACTGTTAGGGTGATGTTTAGAGCTAGAAGTGTTAGGGTCAGTGTCAGGTTCAAGGTTAGTTTTAGGGTTCAGCTTCCAACTCAAATAAGACTAGGTTTAGGTCCAGGTGTAAGGTTAGGGTTTGGTTTAGTTTAATGTTTAACGTTAGAACTATGGCTTGGTTTTGTTTAAGGGCTAGGGCTAGCATTAGGGCTCATTTTAGGATTAATGTTATGGTTTGGTCTAGTGTTAGTTTTAGGCTTAGGCTTCGGGTTAAGGATAGTTTTAGAGTTACATTTTGCCTAAGGTTAGTGCTAGGGATAAGTATTGGGAAAAGGTTAGCACTAGGGTTAGAGCTAGGGTTAGGTTTATGGTAAAGGATAGGGTTAGAAAGAGTGATAGGGCTAGTATGAGAGAGTTAGTCTTAGGGCTAAGGTTAGGGTAAGGTTTACGGATAGGGCTAAATTATGCCTACAGTTATGTTAGGGTTAGGGTTAGGGCTAGTATTAGAATTAGGCTTAGGCATCGATTTAGGGTTAGATTTAGAGTTAGATTTTGATCTAGGGTTAGTGCTAGGGCTAAGGATAAGGCAAGGATTGCCACTAGGGTTAGGGTTAGAGTTAGGGTTTAATTTAGGGTAAGGAATGTGGTTATACCTAGGCTTAGGGCAAGGGCAAGGTTTAGTATTTGGGTTAAAACTAGGGTTAGGGTTAGAGTTAAGATTAAGGCTATGTTTAGGGCGACAATGAGGACTAGAATGTGTTTGGGGGTTAGGGATAGTATTAGGGCTATGGCTAATGTCAGGTCTTGGGTTACACTTAGCAATATATTTAGTGTTAGGTTTATGGCTTGGTCCAGTGTAAGGGTTAGGTTTTTGGTTAGGGTCAGGATTAGATCTTGGGTTATTTTTAGAATCAGTGTCAGGATTAGGGTTTGGGTTAAGTTAGTGTTTAGGTAAAGGGCTCGAATTAGTGTTAGATTTAGGGTTAGGGTAATGACAGGGTTAGGTTTAGGGTTTAGGTTTGGTTTAGTGTAATGTATAGGGTTAGGGTTAGGCCTAGGTTTATGAGAAGGGTTAGGGTTATCGTTAGGGTAATGGATAGGGTTAGCCCTAAGGTTAGGGCTAGGGTTACGTATAAGATTAGGGCTAGCGTTTGGGTTAGAGTTAGGTTTAAGTTTATGGTTAAAGTTAGATTTTGGACAAAGATTAAGGCTAGGTTTTGGGTTAGGTAGGGCTAGGGTTAAGGATACTGCTAATGTATGAAATAGATTTATGATTAAAGCTAGTTATAGGTTTAGAGTTAGGTCTAGGTCTAGTGTTAAGTTTAGTTTTACAGTGATGATGATGTTTAGAGCCAGGGTTAGTGTTAGGGTCAGAGTCAGGGTCAGGGTTAGTTTTCGGTTTAGGGTTAGACTATAATTATGGATAGGGTTAGGGCAAGGTGTAGGGTTAGGGTTTGGTTTAGCTTAAGGGTTAAGGTTAGGGCTATGACTTGGTTTTGTTTTAGGGCTAGGGGTAGGGTTAGGGCTAGTTTTATGATTAGTCTTAGGGTTAGGGCTAGTGTAATTGTGAGATTTAGGCTTAGGTTAAGGATTAGGGATAAGAGTAGAGTTATGGTTAGGTTTAGACTTAGGGTTAGGGTTAAATTTAGAGTTAGGTTTAGATCTAGGTTTTGTGATAGGGCTAAGTATAGGTCTAGGGTAAAGCTACGTTTAGGGCTAGGTATATGGTGATGGTAAGTGATAGGGGTGGAAATAGGTATAGAGCTAGTGTGAGAATTAGAGTTAGTCTTAGGGCTAGGGTTAGGGTTAGGGATAGGGCTAAATTAGGGCTTAGATTAGGGCTAGGGTTAGTCTTAGTGTTAGGCCTAGGGTTAGGGCTAGGTTTAGTGTTAGGTTTAGGGCTAGGGTAGATTTAGGGTAAGGGATGGCAATATAGCTAGTTTTAGGACTAGGGTGAAAATTATGGTTAAGGTTAGGGTTAACATTAGGGTTAGGGTTATGATTAAGGTGAGGTTCCTTGCTAGGATGTGAGCTAAGTTTTGTATTACGGTTAGGGCTAGATTAGAGCTAGGGTTATGTCAGGTCCAGCGTATGGTTAGGGATAGTTTTAGGGTTATGTTTATGGCTAGGTCTATTGTAAAGGTTAGGTTTCTTGTTAGGGTCAGGTTTAGAGCTATGGGTATTATTAGAGTCAGCGTCAATTTTAGGGTTAGGTTTAGGTTAAGGTTTAGGTTTAGGGGTCAAATTAGTCTTATATTTAGTGATAGGGTAATGACACAGTTAGATTTAGGGTTCAGGTTAGGTTTAGGTTAATAGATAGGATTAAGGCTAGTGCTAGGATTAGGGTTGCACCTCGGGTTAGCATAAGGATTATTGTTGTCTTAGTATAATGAATAGGGTTAAAGCTAGGGTTATGGTTAGGATTAGGTGTAGGGTTAGGCTTAGGGTTGTAGTTAGTGCTAGGGTTATTGTTAAGGCTAGCTTTAGGGTTAAAGCTAAGGTAGGGCTTGGATTAGGGCTAGGTTTTGTGATAGGTTAGAGCTATGGCTAATGTAAGAACTAGTGTAATGATTAAGACTATTTTTATGCCAATGCTAGTGCTAGGTGTAGTTTTAGGGTCAGTTTTAGTGTTAAAGTGAAGTTTAGACCTAGGGTTAGTTTTAGTGTCAGGGACAGTGTTCAGGTAGGGTAATGTTTAGGGTTAAAGCCGGAATTAGGACTAGGGTTAGGTCTAGAAGTAGGGTTAGAGTTTGGGTTAGGTTAAGGGTTATTGTTAAGGCTAGATCTAGTTTGTCTTAGGTCTAGAGCTGTAGTTATGGCTAGATTTAGGATTAGGTTTAGGTCTAGGGCTAGTGTTAGGGTTAGGTTTAGGTATAAGATTACCAGTAGGGCTAGTGTTAGGGTTCAGTTTAGGGTTAGGTATAGATTTAGAGCTAAGATTAGTGTTAGGGTCAGAATAATGGCCAGGGATAGAGTTAGGGTTTGGGTTATAGTTAGATTTAGAATGAAGGCTAGGGTTATGACTAGTTATAGAGTTAGGTTTGGGTTAATGCTAAGGATTAGTGCTAAGAATATGGTTAGCATTAGGCTGAGGGTTTTGCTTAGGGTAAGCGATAGGGTTAGAACTAAGGTTAGGACTATGGTTAGAGTTAGGTTTAGGGTTAAAGCTCGTATTAGGGCTAATTTTGTATTAGGTTTAGGGCTAGTGTTATGGTTATGGCTATTGTAAGAAATAGGGTTACGATTAAGTTTAGTTTTAGAGCTAGGCCTAGTGTTAGGGTTAGATTTAAGGTTAGGGTGATGTTTGGAGCTAGGTTTAGTGTTTGGATATGAGTCAGGGTCATGGTTAGGTTTAGGGTTAGGGTTAGGTTTCAAATTAGGGCTAGATTTAGGGCTGGTGTAGGGTTAGGGTTTGGCCAAGGTAAGGGTTAGTGTTAGGGTTATGGCTCAGTTTTGTTTTAGGGCTAGGGCTAGGGTTAGGGCTAATTTTAGGAATAGCATTAGGGTTAGAGCCAATTTCAGGGTTAGGCTGAGGCCTCAGGTTAGGGTTAATTTTAGAGATAGGTTAGTGCTAGGGCTAAGGATTATGACTAGGGTTAGGGCTTGGGTTAGGGTTACGCTAAGGTATAGGGTTAGAATAGGGATAGGTCTTGTGTGAGAATTATAGTTAGTCTTAATTCTAGGGTAAGAGTTAGGGTTAGGAATAGGGCTATATTAGGGCTAGGATTAGGGCTAGGTTTAATATTATGGTTAGGGCTAAAGGTAGGGTTATGATTAGGGCTAGTGCTAGGTTTAGGGTTAGTGTAAGGGTTAGGGTTTAAGCTACGGTTAGGGCTAGGGGGAGTGTTAGGTTTAGTGTTAGGTCTAGGTTAGGGTTATGGTTATGATTAGGGTTAGGGTTGGGGTTAGGGCTATGGTTTTCATTAGGGTTAGGGTTAGTTTTAGAGTAATGTATTGGATTAGATGTAAGATTAGTTTAAGGTTTAAATTTAGGTTATGGTTAAATTTAGGTTCAGGGATAGGTTTAGTTTTTACTTATGGTAAGCTTTAGGGTTAAGTTTATGGCAAGGGTTAGGTTTAGGGTTAAGTTGAGGGTTAGGTTTAAGATTAGGGTTATGGATAGGGTTAGGTTTAGGGCTAGGGTTATTATTAGGGTTAGGGTTAGGGTTAGGGTAATGTTAGGTTTAGAGCTAGGGTTAGTACTAGGGTTAAGTTCAGGATTAGGGCTAGGGTTAGGTTTATGTTTACGAAAGGGCTAGGGTTATGTTTAGGCTAAGGGTTAGGCTTTGAGCTAGGGTTATGTCTAAGGCGAGGGGTTAGGTTCAGGTTTAGAGCTAGGTTTAGTGTTATTGTTAGGGTCAGTGTTCAGGTTAGAGTTAGATTTAGGGTGAAAGCCAGAATTAGGACTAGGTTTAGGTCTAGGGATAGTGTTAGTGTTTGCTTTAGGTTAAGGATTATGTTAGGGCTAGTGCTCAGGTTTTTTAAGGTCTTGGACTAGAATTATGGCAATATTGAGGACTAGGCTTGGGTCTAGGGCTAGTGTTAGGCTTAGGGTTAGGTATAAGTTTACTGGTAGAGCTAGATTTAGGGTCTGGTTTAGGGTTGGGTAAGATTTAGACTGAGGGTTTGTGTTAGGATAATGATTTGAATTAGGGTTAGAGCTAGAATGAGGGCTAGGGTTAGGACTAGTAATAGGGTTAGGGTTAGGATTAGGCTATGGATTAGGATTAGGACTAAGGTTAGCATTATGGATAGGGTTTGTCTTAGGGTAAGTGATAGTGTTAGAGCTAGGTTTAGGGCCAGGATTAGGGTTAAGATTAGGGCTAGGGCTAGATTTAGGTTTATGTTTACAACTAGGGTTAGGACTCAGATTAGAGCTAGTTTTTCTCTTAGGTTTAGGGAGTATCAAAGAAATCTGACCAAATAATTTGGGGAGGTAGTTCAGTACATGTATATTTCCCTGTTGTCTCCAACAGTACTTTTGGATAAAGATGTTTTTGCATGCTTCAGCTTTGGGAAATTTTCACAAGGAAGAAACCAGAGTGCCCACATAGAATTGATTGAGTGTGTCCAGTTTTAAGCAGCGAGCACCAACCCTGTTTGATTTCAAGTTCCATTTCCATTTACAAGTATAGGTCAAAATGAAGGAAACCTTAAACTACAAACTGTTCCCGACAGCAAACCATTGAAGGGATAAGGCCCAAACCTAGGGAAAATAGTAAGTCTAGGTAAAAGACAAATTATGCCAAGTATCAAATGAATTTGAACAAAACTCACTCTAACTCTAACACTAGATCTAACCCAACCCTAACCTAATTCTAACTGTTTAGAGTACCTATGATCATAGAAGTCCCAAACATGGGGAGCCTAGAGGCACCACTTAACAGATGAATCTTGTGCAGTATCAAAGAAATTTGATGAAAAATTGGGGGACGTATTTTAGTACATTCATATTTCCTTGTTTTTTTTTCCTTAAAGTGCTCATGGATAAATTGTTTTTCATGCTTCAGCTTAAGGCACTTTCACAAAGAAAAACCAAAGAGTGCCCACAGAGAGCTGATTGAGTGTGTGAAGTTTCTTGCAGCTAGCACAAACACTGTTTGATTTCTAGCTCCATTGCATTCACACCTATAGGCCCTAATGAAGTGAAACCTAAAAATTCAGACTGTCCCTGGCACTGAACCATTGAACCTTGAAGGCCCAAAGTTGGGGAGCCTACTAAGGCTAGGTCAAGGATGAATCATGTACAGTATCAAATTAATCCAAAGAAAAAAATTTGAAGATCTTTCATTACATGGGTATTCTTCTTCCTCCTAATGCACTCAGAGATAAAGCTGTTAGTTTCTACTTCATCTTACGGCTACTTCCATGGCAAACACCAGATGATGCTCATTGAAAATTGATGGAGTGTGTGAAAATTCAAGCAGCTAGCCCAAACCCTGTCTGATTTCCAGCTTCATGTCCATTCACCCCTACATGGAAAAAAGAAGAGAAACATGAAAATTGAAACTTTTCCTGAAAACAAACCCATTATGTAGGAGGTCCAAACATTTGGAGTATAGTCAAAATAGGAAAAAGATGAATCCTGCAGAGTATCATACAAATTTGAAAACAAAACTAACTCTAACCCTAACACTAGGTCTAATCCTAGTCGTAACACTAACCCTAACCTGTTTAGAGTCCCTTTGATCCTAGAAGTCCCACACGTGGGGAGCCAAGCTGGGTAAGCGAACAGATGAATCTTTCACAATATCAAAGAAGTCTGACCAAATAATTGGGGAGGTAGTTTAGTACATGAATATTTCCCTGTTTTCTCCTAAAGTGCTCTCACGTAAAGTTGCTTTGCAGGCTTCAGATTGGGGCTACTTTTACAAGGAATAAACCAGAGAATGCCCTTAGAAAACTGATTGAGTGTGTAAGATTTGAAGTTGCTAGCACGAACCCTGTTCGATTTCCAGCAAGATTTCCATTTACACGCATAGGTCAAAATGAAATGAAAACTTAAAATACAAACTGTTCAGGACAGCACACCCTTGACCTAAGAGGTCCAAACCTAAAGAATATAGTAAGGCTAGGTAAAAGTTGAATCCTGCCCAGTATCAAAGAAATTTGAACAAAACTATGTCTAACAAAATATTAGCTGTTACCCTAGCCCAAATCTAATACTAAATCTAAATCTAAATCTGTTTACAAAACCATTGATCAGAGTAGTCCCCAAATAAAGAGCCCAGTGGGGCACACTAACAGATGAATCTTGGGCAGTATCAAAGAAATCTGACCAAATAATTGGGGGAGGTATTTCATTAAGTGCATATTTCCCTGTTTTCTCCGAATGTGCTCTTGGATAAATTAATTTTTCATGCTTCAGTTTAAGTTACTTGCACAAGGAACAACCAGAGAGTGCCCACAGAGAGCTGACT
>NW_026003895.1:0-2133 GCF_001458135.2 Marmota marmota marmota | reverse complement strand
CTCCTCCGTGGTTCCCGTCTGCCTGACTGTACGGTCCAGCTCGTCCTGCCCCCCTGGCTCCCAGGCTGCTTTGTTCCTCGACACTGGGGACATGAAAGCCCCTGCGACAGCTTCTCCCGGGGTCAAACAGCTCCTGCACCCACTCCCTCTGGTGAGCCCCTGGCCCAGGCGCGGGTCCCCGGGGACCTGGACTCACAGAAGCCCCCACCATGCGCCAGGCTCGTTCCCTGCCTGGAGGGGACGACCATCGGAGGGGAGAAGGGTGCGGCGGCTCAGGCGCAGCGGGAGGGGAGACCCGAGGGCCCCCATCTTGAAGCTGAGGAAGTGAAGGCCTGCAGAGAGGGGCCTCTCCAGGAGGCCGGGCAGGCCCCAGGCCCCGAGCCTGCTCCACAGATCTGGCTGCCTCCCTGGGCACCTGGGCAGCCCTGGCCCCCTGCTCTCTGGAGCTGACATTTTGCAGAGGAGGGGATCAGCCTAGAGAGGGACAATGACTCCCCTGGGGGCCACCAAGCCCGGGAAGCTGGGTCACCTCGTCCTGGTGTCAATTCCAGGGCCGCCTCTGCATCTTGAAACACTCCACGTCACTGGCCAGCTGCAGCCCGCCCTCCACCCCACTTCCCTCCACGCCTGGGCCTGGCAGGGCCACCTCAGACACCACAGCCCTGGCCGCCACAGCCGCCCCGCAGTGACCCTGTTCCCCTGGCCTCTGGGGAACCTGCTCTGGGTCTCAGGGGGTTTGTCAGCCCTTCGAGCCTGTGTGTGTGTGTGCGCGCGCATGTGTGTGCACATGTGTGTGTGCGTGTGTCCGTGTGTGTGTGCGCATGTGTGTGTGCGCGTGTGTGTGCGTGTGTGCGTGTGTGTGTGTTAGAGTCTGTAAACAAGTCAGGATGGCGCCTGGCATTTTGCAGAGGGAGTGGTTTGTGAACTAACGCCAGTGAGCCATTAAGTGTGGAGATTCCTTATTGGTTGACTGCTGTATCTAGTTTATGTTAATTAAGATAAGCTGTGTGGAATGTATATATGCCCCTCCTGTCCTACAATAAACGGCTCCCACTCCTGCTGTATCAATCTACACAAGTTGCTCGTCACCCCCCGGTTATTTTGCCCAGCCAGCCGGGCTGCGGCAGATGGTGGCCTGTTACCGGGAGCCCCGGGACACTTGGGGGTAAGTGACAAGAAAAAAAAGCTGCCCGTCCATAGATAGGATGGGAGCAAATCTGCTCGTCCCTAGGTAGATAGGGCGAGAGGAAAAATGGCCATTTTGAGAAAATGGAGAGGATTGATGCAGTATGTTTGTGTCTTGTTTTGTCTTGAAATGTTGTATTGTCTTTATGATGAAAATATGGAAGGGGGTGAGAAGTAAATTACTAAGGGAAGGAGGCACCCCAGTGGAACCAAGAATAGTTAGGGCATGTGTTGATGGAAGCCCAGGAACTCCAGTCAAAAAGAAGAAAGTTCAGAGGAGGAAGGATTATCAGGAAAAAAGTTGCAGCAAAAGGCTACTACTGAATACTTTTCGTTACCGGAGGGTGCGTGAAGCGGAGAGGCGGCTGCCGAGTGTGCAAGCCGGTCACAGCGCAGCAAGGATTTTCCAAGAGGCGGCGGCGACTGGCCCTTCCCCGCCTCCTGGCCGGGGAACAGGACGCCACTGCCGCGAGCCCAAATCCAGACCTGACCGGAGGCCCAGTCTCGAAAGCTTTTGCTCCCTGTGCCCGGTGGCAGTTTGAGTCCGGGATGCTCCCCGTCTGGGGCTGCCCAGGACACTACAGCCAGCAGAAGACTCTACCGGGGTCCCTGATGTTTGCTCATTTTCAATGCCGATAACTAAGCTACAATGGTTCTCCCACACCTGGAAGCTAATGCATAATGAGCACTATTAAGGCTTATTTCAAATGTAAAAAACCTTGAGATAATGTGCTAAATTGTTCAGAAGGTTGTTTTCTTAGCGCCTGCTGGAATACTACAGGATTTTCTTTAGCCATCCGGAGTTCCTGCCTTCATCCCAGTGCCGGTGAAGACAAAGGTGCAAGAATTTCCAGTGTTGCTGAGAACCGGACGAAACTTCAGCTGAGAACTGGACAAGACTTCGGATCAAGCTAGCTGCCTGCAGAACTTACCTGGACTGTGATTTAA
>NW_026003894.1:0-2133 GCF_001458135.2 Marmota marmota marmota | reverse complement strand
TCTTCCTCCTGCAGGCCATCCTCTGGGACGTGGCAAACTAGGGGTCCCCCACCTGCGGGCTCCATCACCATGTAGATATTGCTGGAGGTCTCAATAACCTGGAACAACTGGATCACGTTGGGATGCTCCAGGGTTCTCATCATATCCGGCTCACAGAGGACCTGGAGGTTCTGCTCTATCTTCTCCACGACTTTCACTGCCACCTCTGCCCCAGTGAGGCGATGGCGGGCTAGTTTTACCTGGCCATACCCGCCATACCCAATGTCCCTCAGGACCTCATACTGGTCCTGGAAGGCTGCTTCTTTGCAGGAGCCGGGCCCCTGCAGCCCTACACTCATCTCTCTACTCTAGCTGACCATCCTAAGCCGGAACACCAAGGAAGGAGGCTAGCTAAAAAAAAAAAAAAAATAACAGACCAAAACAACAAATGCAAATCAAAAACAAAAACAAGACAAAACAACAAACCCAAATCAAAGAACCAATATCCAAAGACCACCGCCAACACCAACCACCAACCACCAAACGCACTAACTAGCTGAGAGTCCGACAGGTCACCACCAAGAGCTTCCTGTACTTATGGACAAAAGTCCAGCTGCAGCCACTTTCTTATATACCCACTGTTTGAGACTTACTCACAATGGCTCCTTGTGACATCAGAGCCATTCATTGCCCAGTCATGTCTCGCCATAACCCCCAGTGGTCACCTGTTTTGGGGGCCTCCAGAGCTTTTTCCATTTTCAGAATGGGAATAAGGAAGGACCCCAGACATTTTTTGCTTCAGTGGGTTATGGAGACTGATATTTTCTGTTTACAAATTAAAATTTGTATGGAATTTCAACATACTTTTCATTTTCAGTTTAAAAATCTGTAATAACTTTGTGCTTTGCAAGAACACACCAGATCTCCACTCAAGATATTCAATTCCTTTCTCTTCCAACTTCAAATAACTGGCGTCAAAAGGACAGTAGCACCTCACTCACATGGTGATGCCACAACAAGATGCTCTGCTCCCTGAGTCACCGTAGAGCATGGTATTAACACCTGTGGGGTGAGAGGGAGGAAAGGTTCATCACGATTTCCCCACACAGTCCTACACACAACTTAGACGTGCTACATTGTGGCATCCTTTTACTTTCAGTATGTGGATTCTTTGCTTATTAGGGGAGTCTCTTGGAGAGAGAATATTACTAGGTCTTGTTTTTTTAATTCAGTCTTTCAGTCTATGTCTTTTGACTGATGAATTTTTCCATTCACATTCAATGTTATTATTGAGAAACAATTTATTTCCTTTCTTTTTTACTTATTTCTAATTTTTTTTTTATTTCTAATTTTTAATTTGAGGTAGTTTCTCCTTTGATTGACTAATCTTGTAGTGTAGCTCTTAACTTTGCTGTTTTTGACTTTTATTTTTCATCTTCATGAAATATTTTATTATTGAGCATATATTATAGAGCAGGCTTTCTAATTGTGAATTCATTTAACTTCTGCTCATCATGCAAGGTTTTTATTTAATCATCAATCCTAAAGCTTATTTTTGTTTGGTGTAGTATTCTTGGCTGGTATCTATTTTCTTCCAGAGATTGGTATATATTATTTCAAGACCACTTAGATTTGAGCATCTGGTTTGAGAAATTAGCTGAGTTCCATATTGGTTTTCCTCTAAATATGATTTGTCATTTTTCTCTGACACCCTCTAAAATTATATACTTATTCTGTATGTTAGGCATTTTCATTATAATGGGCCTTTGGTGTGAGTCCATTGTAATTTTTTTTTTATATTTGGGGTCCTGTAAGCCTTCTGTATTTGATTTTCCATTTTAGTTTTTAGGTTTGGAAAATTTTCCAATATTATTTCATTGAAAATACTGTGCATTTCTTTAGTTTATATCTCTGAGCTGGCCTCTAACCCAATAGATCTTAAATTTGGTCTTGTCAGGTTTTCCCATATTTCTTGGAAGTTTTCTCCATGGTCAACTTTATTTTCCAGATTATATATGTTGTCTTCATTGTCTGAAACTTTGTCCTTCAAGTATTTTAGAGTGTTGGTGCTGCTTTCCATTGAATTTTTAGTTTAGTTTATTGATTCTTTTATTTTGTTGTTGTCCTCCTCCTCCTCTTCCTCCTCCTCCTCCC
>NW_026003893.1:0-2133 GCF_001458135.2 Marmota marmota marmota | reverse complement strand
GAGGGAGCCCCTCGAGGGAGGCCCACACACCTACAAGGAGCCCGCAAGGAAGCTCCAAGGGCAAAGTCGGCCCGTGAGCGAGCTCCCGGATGGACGGACGGGCTCCGGTCCTGCTCCCCACAGAACCCTTTCCCTAAGGTCCAGCAGCAGAGCTCAGGAGAAGGAAGGGGCCTCTGACACGCACCTGGTCCGAACCACCCTCATCTCACCTGGTCCTCAGCAAGGCCCAGGGGGCAGCCTGGGACATCGAGACACTGACCAGAGAACCATGATCCTGGGAACTCCTGACTACCATTCCCGTTTGCTGTGTGACCTCAGGCAGGTTAGTTAATCTCTCTGGGCTTCAGTTTCCTCAACTGTAACAGTTGTTAGGAGGATGCAGAAAACTTGGCTCACATCAGCCACACCCATGTC
The DNA here is from genome assembly GCF_001458135.2 of Marmota marmota marmota. NCBI lineage: Eukaryota > Metazoa > Chordata > Mammalia > Rodentia > Sciuridae > Marmota > Marmota marmota. Next base: position 1,719 of record NW_026003893.1, on the reverse strand, counting down.
TCCATCTCACAGGCACAACGGGGCACCGGGACCAGGGGGCAGTGCGCACAACGGACACTGAAAGTGACGGAGTGGGACTCTCCCTAGGCCTTCCCAAGTCACAGCGCCTCCCACTGACTGCAGCTTCCACAGAACAAGACAGCGGCAGAGAAGAAAAGCCAGACGCCGGCCAAGACGGCCAGCTAAAGGGCAGGACGGGACCAGGGGTATGTCACACCAGGCACCCAGGACCCTTGCCCCTGGGCCTGGGCTGCACGAGACCACATCGTGCTCCCACTAGCATCCCGCACCTTCCTGGGAAAGGGTCAGTCCGGGGTCCCTTCTTGCAAAAATTAAAATTAAATCACACCACCACCACCACCACCAACCCCCTGCACACAGAGGGGACCGAGGCTGGCCCGGGTCACCTCAGCTGAAAACCAGAAGAAAAACACGCAACTCACTGGCGGGCGCGGCTGCAGAGTGTCAGGGACGCTGCAGGGCTCTGGGGACAGGCGGGTGGCAGCGGGAGTCGGCAGGGCAGGCGGGCACACATGGCCATATATGGACCGACCACCATGACTTGCAACCCAAGGAGGCCCCGGGGGGCTGAGAGGAAGGCGGCCAGCGATAGGCCCTGCTGACCACAGCGCGGCTCTCCCACCTGCTCCCAGCGGGCGGCAGGACGCTCCCGGGAGGACCCACAGCCCAGGGGAAAGCAGGCAGGGCCACCTCGAGCCACCGGAGACCCACCTGGCTGGGGGGCACCTGAGCTGAGCTGTTCTCCAGCCGCCCTCCAGGGCCGGACGGGGCAGCCGAGCAGGAGGAGCCCGGCTGGCAGGGGTCGGGCCTCGCCCCAGCGGCCACAGCCCAGCACAGGGAACAGCCAACACTCGGCTGAACACTGTCACCCGGTTTCCATGACGACAGAAACCAAACACCAGAAACAGACACGGAGCCAAGCGGAGCAGTCCCAGGGCTCATTCACCAAAAGAAGCTTCTGGAAAGGGGAGCAGGCGGGGGCAGGGGCAGCACCGTCAGCCAGGCGTGCACCCGAGCCTCCTGTCCTGGGCACTGGGCACCTGGGCTTCACAGCCACCACTGGCCAGACAGACCTGCGCCTGCAGAGCAGCTGACGAGGAGACCAGGCCAGGCACCCAGGAGGACACCGGGTCTCGCTGACTGTGATCCCCACGGCAGGGGTCCCTGAGCCACAGGCCAGGTCCTCGGCTGCGCTCTGCAGCCACCTGTGCAGTGACACCCAGGCGTGGCCAGCCTCCCCACCCGGCCTCCCGGGAACACGGGACTCTTGGTGCGGAGTCTGAACGGGGCACCTCACCCGCGCCGAGCACCAACCCTGCACAGAGCCTCGCCCGGGGTGTCAACGAGGAGAAGGACGACGCTCAGCCGAGGAGAGTCCAGCGTGTGAGCGCAGCAACCAGGGACACACACGTTCCTGGGGTCAGCACTGCGGCCGCACGGCGTCTCCAGCCTGCGGTGCAGCTCGCCCTGCGCAGGGGGTCGGGGGCCACGGCAGCGTCTCAGCCCCATGGTGACGTGAGGAGGCCAACGCCCACAGAGGGCAGTCGGGTGAGGCCCAGAACCTCCCCAGGGCACAGGCCTGCACCATCCCCAGGCCCCGGGGCCCCGTCCCTGGCGGCCATCTGTGGTGCTGCTGCGCTGCCCGCCAAGGCCCAGGTTTGCTTCAGCGGGGAGCGAGCCAGCTGCCCACGGAGGCCC
>NW_026003892.1:0-2133 GCF_001458135.2 Marmota marmota marmota | reverse complement strand
ATATATATATATATAAATTGGTCACCCTGAAGAGTTGGATTCTTTTTATTTTTCTTAAAATGATGTTAATAGCTAGATTAAATGTTGTTATTAATTTTCTGATTTTAGCTATAGAAACTCTAATTTCATTTTAGAATATATTACTACTATTACCACTACCACTGCAACTACTACTATTTCTGTAAGTTTTTGTTTGGGTAGTTGAAATATCACTAAAATTAATTAGGCTTTTGCAAACAGTGAACAAGAAACTCCAACCAGTGTTCTTGAAAAAACATTTAAGGTCAGTGTTTGAATATAGACATCATAAATCAAGATTATGTCTATACTTATCAATCTCTGAAATATCAGTTTATCTATCTTTAACTTAAGTATAAAGAATTGACAAAGCAAAATTCCAGCTAATGTCAGGGAATTTTGTTCCTTTATTTTTTAAAGCAATATTCCTTACAGTTCTTTGGCTAACTATATATTTACTCTTTTATTGTGTTTATTATCTCTGTTGCAGAATAATTACTGCAATTTAAGAAATCATTAAAATTTAAAAATATCATTCACATGCTTAGTGTTTTAATAGTTAATATTTTTGTTAAAAGAGTTTGAAAATGTGTATTGAAAGACCTGTAAAATTCTTGAGTTTTAAGATGTTAGATAAATGTGTACTTTTGAAAATAAAAGATTTTAATAAAAAGTCTAACTTTTTTGAATCAAATATATTAGAATTCAGTGAATACATGTTTATTGAAATATCAAGTGACCTCATTTTTACTAAGCTGAAAGTAGTTATTAACTTCACAGACTGAACAAATAGATTATAAGAATAAATCTAAAGCTTAAGGGAGTAATGGCTACTGAAATTTTATTATCATAAAATTTGTAGTCACATTTCTAAAGTTTTCTTTTTTATTGAATAACACCAGTTTCTTGCCCTTTTTCAGCAATTTTTATGGCAAGGTTGATCCTGCCTCATTAATGATAAGGTATCAACTGAAGTCCATGGAGATGAGACATTTTTGGAAAGTCATACTCTTTAATATATTTTGATTATTTTTAATGCTGTATTTTACTGGTTTCTCATGAGTAATCATGGGTGTTGTTTGATCAAAATAATGGATTCCAACCAAGAATACTGTATCCAGCAAAATTAAGCTTCAGATTTGACACTGAAATTAAAATATTTCACGATAAACAAAAGTTAAAAGAATTCGCAGCCAGAAAACCAGCACTGCAAGGCATTTTGAGCAAAACACTACAAGAAGACGAATTGAAAAACAGCACCCAAAACTAACATTGGGATGTAACTCAGTAAAGGGAAGAACAAAAAATATAACCAAAAAGGAAAAATGAGCCATATTAAAATAAATAAATAAATAAGCATGACTGGAAGTACAAACAATATATAAATAGTAACCTTAAACGTTAATAGCTTAAATTCACCAATCAAGAGACAAAGGCTAGTAACCTGGATTAAAAAAAAACAAATCCAACAATATGCTGCCTTCAGGAGACTCATATGATAGTAAAAGACATACACAGTTTGAAAGTGAAAGGCTGGGAAAAATCATACCACTCACATGGTCCTGTTAAAAGGAACCATCCACCAATAAGACATAACAATTATCAATATGTATGCACCAAATAATGGTGCTGCAACGTTCATAAAACAAACTCTCCTCAAGTTCAAGAGTCAAATAGACCACAACACAATAATTATCGGTGACTTCTACACACCGCTCTCTCCACTGGACAGATCCACCAGACAAAAACTGAATAAAGAAACTATAGAACTCAATAACACAATTAATAACCTAGACTTAACCGACATATATAGAATATATCAACCAATATCAAGTGGATACACGTTCTTCTCAGCAGCACATGGATCCTTCTCAAAGATAGACCTTATATTATGCCATAGGGCAACTCTTAGTAAATATAAAGGTGTGGAGATAATACCATGCATCTTATCTGATCATAATGGAATGAAACTGGAAATCAATGATAAAAGAAGGAAGGAAAAATCCTGCATCACCTGGAAAAAGAACAATATGTTACTGAATGATCAATGGGTTACAGAAGACATAAAGGAGGAAATCAAAAAATTCTTAGAGATAAATGAAAATACAGACACAA
>NW_026003891.1:0-2134 GCF_001458135.2 Marmota marmota marmota | reverse complement strand
TATATATATATATATATATATATATATATATATATATATATATATACACATGGTAACTGTGCAATAAATTCAGACCTGCTTCTTGAGGTAGGGACTGGGGCTGGGGCTCAGAGGTAGAGCACTCGCATAGCATAGCACGGGTGAGGAGCTGGGTTCGATCCTCAGCACCACAAAATAAATAAATAAATAAATAGATAGATAGATAGATAAAATAAAGATATTGTGTCCAACTACAACTAAAAAAATACTTTAAAAAAAAATCAGACCTGCTTCCTGCTTGGTCTCCGGAGGTCTTGATTTGTTACTCCATAGCCATACTCTCCTCTACGCTGTTTCATGGAACTCCTCGCTGGACAAGAGAAAGCCCACACACACTCTAATAATAAATTTATAATATTATATCCCATCTGATTCAAATATATGATATGTCAAGGTCATCATACTATCATGTATAACTAATTAAAACAAAAAATAAAAATAAAATAACAAAAGGTAAAATAAATAAATAAATATATAATGTTAAAAAAAATCCTGAGAATTATCTAAAGTCAGGAAGTACCCAACTACCTGAAAATTAGATATATGACCCAGGAACCTAAATTTGGAGCCAAAGTCCAGGCAGACCAAGATAGAAGCAAAGATAGAATAATCTCACCATTTTAACATAGCCTATTATGGATTTTAAACAGGGTTTCAAAGTTTTTTTTGAAAGAATTGATTATGGTTAACCTAAAATTTTCTACTAAGCCTCATAAAAGTGTTAACCTTATAAAAGTGTTAACCATCTTCGAATGGGCAGAGGACTATCCTTCAGGGACACTTGGGGGCATCCCAGATTTGTATGATAACAATATATAATGTGTTGTCATTTGAATAAAATTAATGACCAAATAAAAAAATTGAATAAATTAATCACTATTCACAAAAAAAATAGTGAAAGAAGCACAAATCTCAAATTTAGAAATGATACATAGAAACAAAAAAAAAATTTACAAAGTCAGTAGTAGAATTAAGCAAAATAAGTTTCCATCCGAATTAAATTAATGATTTTACAGGAAGTCATAGACTAACAAATTTTCAAATATATTATTTTTAAACACTTTTAGTTGTAGATGGCATAATACCTTTATTTAATTTACTTATATTTATGTGGTGCTGAGGATGAAACCCAATGTCTCACACAGGCTTGGCACTACCAGCTAATGCATGGACATACAGACTGAGAAGGAAAAGTTTTAGGTGCTTTTGTGCAGGCCTAGATGGTTATCCTGCTTTTCATGTTTCATATTTCCTCAAACAACTAATTATCCTTAAGCTCTTTTTTAGGAAGTACCTCCAGAATCCACTCAAAAGCAACTTGAAACCAGGTTTTCAAGAATGGGCATGCACAAAAGAAGCCCACTATCCACTAGATAAACTTTTTCATCATGATCTTAAAATACACCAACTGGAGCATGATAACTCTCCCACCCTCAGAAAGAAACATGTAACTGTGAAAAAAAAAAAAAGTGTGATGTCCATGTAGGCCTGCACCCAAAGACTTTCCCTTACCACCACCAGGCAACACATAGCTACCCTCCTCTCCCTTCCTTGAAATTCTGTTACTGCCAACCAATATAACTCCTATATCTCTGTCCAACTTCAATAAAACTTCTTTCTTATTATAAAACACAGGACCATATTATTTTTCTTATAGGTACATTGAACAGTGAGAGCTTGCTTGATATTAAAACTGTAAAATACCTTGGAAGATCTGCCCAAAGCACTTGAGGCCCCATAAGTAAAGAGCAGAACAAGAGACAAATTTCTAGGCAACAGGTCTCAAAAAAGGACCTATCCAAAATGTTTTTGGCAGTAAGAAGCCAACTCTGATGACACAGTGAAGAGAAATGGAAGATATCATCATATCCCGCTGAGTAGATGTGGCATTGCAAGCACTGGTTCAGAAGACAGCCATGACCACAGGTGTGGTATCTAAGAGGAATTCAGGATCACTTGCAAAAAAGTCCTGCCAAAGGAGTAGCCTGAACCTCAAGCAAAAATAAATAAATAAGATAAAATAAACCCAAACCTAAACAGGAGCACATAGGACATTCTACTACATAATTGCCATGTACTCAGAAAAAAAAAAAAA
>NW_026003890.1:0-2134 GCF_001458135.2 Marmota marmota marmota | reverse complement strand
TGGATGCCCTCGAGAATAAGCCTGACAGATATTTCTTGGAGCCCCTGCTGCCAGCAGTGCTGAGGCCAGCAAAAAGAAGCAGACCATTACCAAGGAGGATGAGCGACGGGAAAGGAGACCTTGGAGCATTGTTCCCAGGAGGCCCAGGGAGGGCACTCAACCTGCTGCCCGGAAGAAGACTACCGGCCAAGTGACTTGAATAGCACTTTCACCGAATTCCGTCCTCAGAGTTTGCTGCCAGCACTGACCTTGCAGAGTTGGGACTGCAGTCTGCAGAAGCTACAGAAGTGCATGGGGGGGCGGGGCCTCTGGGCATTGGCGGATTGGATCCCTTATCTCAGTGACAGTGTGCTGATGGCTTTTTCCTTCACCTAGTCAGGGCTGATGGAGACACAGAGGGGAGGTTATGTGTTGGCCCAAGAAGCTCTGGTACCCCCCCATTAGGAGCCCTGGGCTGTCCTGAGGCCAGATTCTGACTCTGACATGGGAGACATAGAAGAAGTGGAACAGGATTTCATTGGTGAGGACCTTGGCATCATAATTGCCAGGTACACTGGTGAAGAGGAGTCAGCCAAGTTGCAGGAGGACATGAAGGTGAAGGAGCATGAGGACAAAGGTGATGCTAGTGGCCGCTCGAGCCCGCATCTGAGCACTGCCTCTCAGCTCAGCAGCGTGTCCATGGCCAGCGGAAGCGTGAAGATGACCAGGTTTGCTGAGAGGAAGCTCCAGAGACTCAACGGCTGTGAAACCAAGTCCAGTACCAGCAGCTCCCAGAAGACCACACCAGATGCATCGGAAAGCTGCCTAGCCCCTATGACGACATGGAAGCAGAAGAGAGAGCAGAGCCCAGGCAGGCACAGCCGGGATCCTGCCAGCCTCCTGGCATCTGAGCTGGTGCAGCTGCACATGCCCCTGGAGGAGAAGCCCAGGGCCATAGAGACCCAGAAGAAGAGGATGGAGTCCCTGTCTGCATGGCAGCACCTGAAGCTGGGCAAAGCCACCTTCCTGCACGTGAAGAAGGGGTAGGCTGATGGCGCCCCACACCCACTGAGGCCCAAGAATTTTGCAAAGGAGTATGCTCAGCACAATGGCACGGACATTGACAGTGGCATTTCTAAGTTAGAAGCCTTTCTCGCCAAGGAAGAGCAGAGGGAAGATGTCAGTGAGTTTCAGGTCATGGACAGAGAAAGCCGAGCTTTTTGTCCAGCTTCATAGCCCCAAAGAGCTGACTGCTGTGCACAATGGGGAGAAGGGCAGAGCGCTTTCCGCTGCTCTCCTGGAGGACGGCATTGGCAAAGTGGGAGACCTGAGCGAATGCGACCTTTCCATCAAGAAGCTGAACGAGACCATCAGCACACTGCAGCAGGCCATACTGAAGATCTCCCACAGCAGGAGCAGCTCCTCATGAAGTCCCCCAGGGGACCAATGCCAGGCCCTAAAAATAACTCTCAGGACAAAAAAGTAAAGACCTCAATCCACTTCACTGAGCGCTTTCTCCCACTGGGGTGGCTGGTCACTGCAAACCACCACCACCACCACCACTCTCCTATCCCCACCCTGTCTGGGGCAGGGCCTAAGCTCTCATTCAGGAAGACCAGCTAAGCTGAAGGTTCCAAAGGTTAGGCAGTAGGGCTCTTCTCAAAGCAAGACCCCAACACCCTGCCTGGAGACCCTCCCGCATTTGCAACCTTTCCCCTCTGGAGATCACCCACGAACACCTCCTAGCCCAGGTGTGGACAGTGCTGCAGTCCTTGGCAGCAACCCTCCTGAGAAGTGTCTGTTGAACAGTTACAGGCTTCATGATGATAGCAACCAGCGACATTGTCTCTATCCTCCTGTAAAGAGGCAAATATTCTGTGACAAAAGGTGAACTTCACAGAAGCCATGGACAGGAGCAGGAAAGAGGCAGGGCTGCGCTCCTCCGACCCCGCAGGGAGCAACCACATTCCTGGGGAAGAGCCACTGAGGATCAAGGCCAGCCTCATCGAGGTGGACCTGTCCCACCTACAGGCCCCCAATGAGGACGAAGAGGGGACTGCGGGCTGGCCATACGGGCTCTGTGGACCTCCTCGGTGACAGTGACCAGAAGCCTGGACTTGGCTTCTTCTTTAAGGATGAACAGAAAGCAGAAGAT
>NW_026003889.1:0-2134 GCF_001458135.2 Marmota marmota marmota | reverse complement strand
CCCTGGATCTCTATAGCCACCCTCGAGGTTTTGGGGTCTGCTGAGGGAAGTGACCTGGATAGGGCTGGACCTCCTGGCAGCCAACACACAGGCTCTGAGGACATTGAGCTTTGGGACATTAACCAAAATGTGACCACATGTGGACTCCACGTGGGGACCCCACGCTCCTGCACTTACCCAACCCTCAGAGTCCAGGTCACCTGTCTTCACGGTCAGGGAGATAGCGGAGGCCGAGCCACGGACAGTCGTTAGCTTACCTCGTGCCTCCCGGAACCCTGGACCAGACAGTCCTCTGGCCCCAGGGCTGGATGCCCACCGAGGCCACCTGAGGACTGGAGCTGTGTTTCTCAGAATCACCTCGAAGGCGTGGACGCACAATGCGTGATTCAGCTCAGTTCACTTCTGGAAAACCCCAACCACACAGCGGAGACCTTGAGGAAGGCCCCGCCCGGAACCTGACGGGTCCAGGCATGGCCACTTCTGCCCAAGAGGTTGTCCAGCCGCCCTCTGCCTCCACCACAGCCAGACAAGGCTCCTCCAGCTGCGCTCGGGGACTTCCGCTCGCGGGAGCCAGCCGTCACAGGTAGGTTGGCTGAGCCTGATTCCAGCCCAGAGAGGGGAAGGCACTGGCCTGAGGTCGCCCAGCTGGGTGAGGTGGACCCTCCACCCACCTCTGGCCCCCTCCCTGCAGTCCACCTCCAGGCCACACACCAAGTGACATGTCCAACAGGAACCCTGTGCAGTGGCTGGCTTCCGCAGCCAGCGCCACCCAACCCCCAGCACGTAGCGCGGGGACGCCCTCCTCTTGGCTCCGGCCATGCGCCATATTGGTGGCTGTCCTTGGGACTCTCCACACTGGCTCTGGCTGGGGGACATTGCCTGGCAGGCCTGTCACATGTCCTGACAGACGGTCACAGGGTTGACTCTTTCAGATCCTTCTGGAAGCCCCAATGTCGCTTCCCGGTGGGTACCACTAGGACTTCCCGGTCCTCCCCCTTCCCCTGTCTGCAGACCCCTGAGCGCTTCTCTGTCCTGCAGAAGCCACCAGGTCCAGCAGCAGAGGACAAAGCCCAGCCTCTCCCCCAGCCGATGGCTCTCAGGGGCTGCGTCCACTTGCCCGATCCCGTCACCCTTAGGTGGGCAGGGCGACTCGGAGGCTCGCTCTCCCGGGACCCCAGAGGGACGGAGCTGCCCATGGAGGAGGCCTGCCCAAGGAGGTCCCCAGTTGGCTACCGCCCTCCCCTGCCGCCCATCCCTGTCCCTGGCCGGTGCTCCCCGGGGTCCCTCCACATGTTGCTCACACCAAGATGCCCCTCAGGCCGTCCCTGTGTGGTATCTGTCACGGGTTGAGCTGTGGCCCCCACATACGATGGCTCACCCCTGCTCCAGGGCCTGGGAATGCCACCATCTGGGAAAACGTTTGCAGAGGTGACTAAAGATCTAAGACGGGACGTCGGGACTTAGGGACAGCTGAGTCCAACGCTGGGTCTTATCAGGAGGGAACCCTTAGGGACAGGGAAGAAAGCCCCCAAGAACACGGGGGGCAGAGGAGAGGGACGGTGACGAAGCCACCAGCCAGTGAGTGCCCGGGCTCCTGGCAGCCACAGGGTCTGGGGGAGAAGGACCGACAGGCTCCTGGGACCCCCGGAGCCAGCCCTCGACACTGGATCTGGGACCTGCAGCCTGCAGCCTGCAGCCTGGGGAGGGAGCTCGTGGTCTGAGCCCCGCGCGGTGCAGCAGCCCCCGGATAGGAGCCCCCGGATAGGAGCCCCGACCCCGTCCAGCCAGAGGGGTACAGCAGCCCCCGGACAGGAGCCCCCGGATAGGAGCCCCGGGCCCCCGTCCAGCCAGAGGGGTACAGCAGCCCCTGGACAGGAGCCCCAGGATAGGAGCCCCGACCCCATCCAGCCAGCGGGGTACAGCAGCCCCCGGATAGGAGCCCCGACCCCGTCCAGCCAGCCCCTCCACAGCCGCTTCTCAAAGTCTCCAGGTGACTTGCTTCCTTTTTTCCTGTGTCCACCACTCCCTGAAAGAGGCCCTTGACCTTCCTCTTCTCCCCACGCCACGTCCCCACCCCAGGACAGCGCTGACCTAGAGTCGGCACCACGTGCACCTGCTGGGCCAGGTGAGAATG
>NW_026003888.1:0-2134 GCF_001458135.2 Marmota marmota marmota | reverse complement strand
GTTTTGCATTTACTATCCCTGCACTAAATCATGAAGGTCCTGATCAGAGATATGAATGGAAAGTACTCCCTCAAGGGATGACTAACAGCCCAACTATGTGTCAAATTTATGTTAACAAAGTAATCCAGCCAATTAGAAATCAAAATCCTGAACTACAAATATTTCACTATATGGATGATGTACTATTAGCACACAAAGACAAAAACACATTGCTAGAATGTTATGCCACACTTACAAACTTATTAAAAAATTATAATCTAGAGATAGCAATAGATAAAGTACAATTAAATTTTCCAATTAATTATTTAGGAGTTCTATTATCCTCAACCATCATCATGAAGTTCTATTTTGTTTTTTGAGCTCATACAGACCTAGGTTAATGTTTTGCTGATCAGTTCTATTTTTTGACTGTAGAGTTTTTAAACATTGCAATGGAGATTTCACCTGTAAAAAGTTATAAGGCCTTTACTATTATGTTATGTGTTTTGTGCACACTTGTGTTTTATGTTGTGTGTTTGTATGTACATATGTCCATGTATCATATATGATGAGCGCTCATGAAAAAATGGATCCAAATAATTTTTTTTATTCACGTGATTTAAATGGCTTAATTTAAATTGGGTAAACAGCTGTTGAGGATTGTTTTAAAATGTGAACATAAAAAGGAGTTTAACAGATCTGTTTGTTTACTTTCACCTTTCCTTTTCATTATATTTAATAATTCTCTTCAAGACAATGTAAATTGTTAAGAAAATTGTTTTCTTTTAGTGCCTTCTGGAATGTTGCATAATTTTTTCTTTAGCCATTATTGCCAGAATTCCTATCTTCATCCCAGTGCCTGTGAAGACAAAAATAAAACCAACCTACATCTTCTGCAATAGCCATCACTGAACTGCTTGCAAAACTTGCCTGGACTATGTATCACTTGTATGCATTGTGAACTCACTTGTATGCATTGTGAACTATGTGTTGGTGCAGTGACTTGTGGTAGTGTTGGGGTATTTTTGCTGATGATGTCATCAGTGGTACAATTTTTCCAAAAGGAACCATCAATTGGCTTGGTGTATCTTCCTCCCTTCTGCTTGTCATGGTCATTCAGCTAAAATTTGAGGACCAACAGAGGTGAGGCAAAGAACCTCACCCCCCCACACCCGCTGATACAAAGACCTATCTACAGGTTTGGCTGTATACTGGACCGGTAGTCAGTGACGGGTAAGATCCAATTGCAATGGTACCAACATAAGACAGGATGCTGACGCCTTGAGGTCAGCTCATCCGATAACGGGTAAGGACCATATGTACTATTGGACAACCTAAGGCAGGCACGGTCCCTAAGCCACATGCTTGTTGTTTAAACAGAGAGGGGGAGATGTTGAGAGCCACAGCTGAAGGGGCCCCAGCAAACTTTCAGACTGCCAGCTGATGATTGGCTCACAGCGGCCTCAGCAACTTCTAGCTGATTGGCTCCTCTGCGGTGATGCTCATTGGGCTGTTTCCCTGCCCTTTCAGACCACGGAGCTGCTCATTGGGGGACTTTTTTGGCTCCGTCCACGCAACACAGCCAATTGGCCTCAAGAGCAGGAGTAGTGGGGAAGGCTGAGAGGCTTGTGGGAAGCTGGTGGTGGCAGTTGGGCTCTGAGGGTTTTTCCTGAGGAGCTGTTTTGTTTGGCGTGTGTGGTTCTAAAAATAAAGTTTGTTTCTTTTGACAAGTGGCTCCTGAATTGTGCCCAGCCAGACTGCGGCAAAGACAACCCACTATAACTAAGAGTTGTTAAAACATATATTTAGAACCTGTCCCATCAGAGGAATGCTATAGATGGATGACTGTTTGGAAAGGAAAAAGAGGTCCATTGGAAAGAAACTTGATTTAGGAAGTGACCAATTTTGTGGTGAAGGTAACTGGCCATCCCAAAGGATTATTGCCACTTATGATCTCACTACCTGGGCACAAAATGGTAGTTGGAGCTATAGAACTCCTATTTACATGTTAAACAGAATTATTCACTTACAAGCTGTACTAGAAATTATTATTAATCAGACTGCCACAGCCTTTGACCTCCTAGCCACACAACAGACCAGATGCGAGTGGCTAATTATCAAAACGGCTTGGCATTAGATTACTTACTGGCTGAGA
>NW_026003887.1:0-2134 GCF_001458135.2 Marmota marmota marmota | reverse complement strand
GAGAAACCTAACACTCTTATAACAATAAAATACCCAGACACTGTGTGTCTGACTTTAGCAGTCTTATTGCCTAGGCATAAGAAACAGGTTGAAAAAATATTTACTTCTACATAATGAAAAATGCCTAAAACTCAGTTATACTACAATTGGGACATAGAGAAAACACAAGCAGAAATAACTATTTTATTCTCTCTGTAATTAATCTGCTCTTCATTAACATGCAACTTATTGATTAATTAGTAAATTAGTAATTTCATTGAGTCCCATTCAGTAAACTGTGTAGTTTAAAAAGTCCTCTATGTAATATTAACTCATGGCTCAAAATTCAGTAGTATTTATCTAGGTCTCTGATACATTTTTACCAAAGTAAAATCTAACTTCTTCATAAAATAAAGATGGTTCACAGAATTTCAGGATTTAATTGATTGAGAGAGATTAGGCTGTCAGATTTTTTTAAACATTCTTATATTGTATTGTGTTTCTCTGTATATGGGGGTGCAGTGTGGTCACTGGAAGTTTGATGATCTCCATGATGTAATCTAGGTTGGGCACAATAGTGCTTCCTCATGCTTTCTCATCAGAGCAGTGTGGCCTTCATCTGAAGGCCCTATCTTGGTCCTATAAGCTGGAAACCATTAAATAAATAGCTTCTTTGTGATGTATCCAACTGTGAGCTCACTCATCAGAAGAGGTACTTTTTCCATGAGGGCAGCATCTGTGGGAACCCTCTGTGGCCCACCATTCAGAAATACACACCCTGAGGAAATGAGGGAATATCTGGATTGCAAAATTTAGATCACTGAATACCAGTTTGGTTTCAATATGGCCAGAGGAATGATCTGTCTCCACCATCTTTGCCTTATGATAGTAACCCAAATCCTTCTGCAAGGGGAATTGTATTCATTTATCCACAGAATTCCCACCTTATCTAAACTGAAGCTGGAATAAAGGAAAATCAAAGTCCATTTAACACTGCAGAACTCTGTCTTTTCTTCCTAGCCTCCTTTCCATAGTCTGTTAAGTTAGAATAAATGTTTCCTTCAACATAATTCTTTTTTTCTTTATTATGAATTTCTGTATCTCTCTCTCACACACATATACACACAATAATGCACACAAATATCTGGGCCCTTTGATATTTTAAAATAAATATATGAGCTTTTGATACCTTAAGTGTAGCTCTAAAATTGGAAGAAAAAATTACCAGTATAAAACTTGAAGAATTTCATTTTTAATCTATTATTTTATTTACTTATTTACTTATATATCTGTGAAACAGATTTTCACCAAATTGACCAGGCTGGCCTTGAACCCTTAACCCTCCTTCCTCAGCCTCCATAGTAATTGAAACTATAAGCATGTACCATTGCACCTGGCATTTGAACCACTGTTTAAAATGCAAGTCACAAGTTTATTTATTTCTTCATTTATTTTGGTTTGTATTCTTGCATTCCTAATTTTAAAATTTCTAAATCTTCTCTGGCTAGATGAATATCCTAGACCTGAGGAGAACAAAGACTGAGTATTATAAAAATTAATTGGAAACACACACTTTTGACTTGCATATGATTACCCCTGTTAAACCTGAGCCCTCTGTGCTAGATTTTGTTTCCACTTTAGAGATGAAAAATCTGTGATGCATGAAGACTAAGCATTGCCATGTTCCCTTAAGGCTATTTGCAATAGTGGTACCTGTTGATGGATGTATTTTATTTTTACTCTCTAGTATTAATGTTTGTGGGTTTATCCTTATCCCTAAATTCAGGGACAAGAAAATTCCTACATGCCTTCCTCCCATGCATCTGATGCTCATTCAACCAAATGTATTGATCCCATACTCTGTGCCAAGCCTGGAACTAGCTACTGAGAGTAAAGCTGTGAGAAAACAAAAGAAGGTTTGTGACATCAAGGAGTTGACAGTCGTCTAGGAAATAACAGAATATCAACACAGAATTGAGTACAGTTTTATAGGTGTAATGAAGGAAGGAAATGGTGTATATTCTGTTTCATTGCTTTTTATTGCTTGTCTCTCCAAAGGTTTGTTTTTCCCCTTCCCCTGTGCCTTATGTTGCATATATTTTATCTTATTTACATACACATATTTTCCCCTCAGCTCTTCTCTCCTTTAGAGCCT
>NW_026003886.1:0-2134 GCF_001458135.2 Marmota marmota marmota | reverse complement strand
CAATTATATTGATAATTTCTTCTTTCTGTCAGTGTCCTATAAGTAAAATACCCTATGGGTAAAATAGCAGAGCCTACCTGTATTGATTGTTATAGTGATTATTACTCATCACCAGCATTCTTTCTATTTTTTCCCTTAGAGGAAAAGCCTATGAATCCATATACATGGATAAAGTTGGAAAACCAGGCCCAGAGTTAGTAAAAGTTTTCAAACATACATGACATGGTTCTAGGTTAGATTGACTCCAATTTTTTAATGAATTTCTACTTTTTAATGAAAACTTTCTGAATAACAATTTTTTAAATATTTGTCTTATAATTATATTTTGCTGATGTGTTCCAAATTGTCTGCATATTTTCCTCAGTTGAACCACTGCTTGGTTTTAGGCATATTCATTTATCATCTGAAATAGCTTTACTGATAAATAACTTCCTAATAGCATCTTTCATCTGAGCATTTCTGAAAGTGTAGATAAAGGGATTTACCATGGGAGTTATCATGGTATAGAATACAGCAATTGCTTTATCAATAGATAAATGAACTGCAGGTCTCAGGTACACAAATACACAGGGAACAAAGAAGAGAACAACTACTGTGATGTGGGAGACACAGGTGGACAGGGCTTTGCGCCTACCATCCAAGCTGTGGGTTGTTAGGGAGCGCAGGATGACCACATAGGAGACCAGCAGTAAGAGGAAGTTTAATGAGCAGATTAACCCAATATTAGCAACAACAAAGAACCCCACAGTATGGATATCAGTGCAGGCCAGATTGAGCAATGGGTTCAGATCACACATAAAGTGATCAATGACATTAGGGCCACAGAAGGGTAGTTGGAAGATGAAGAGGATCTGGATTGTTGCATGGAGAAAGCCTCCCATCCAGGACACTCCCACTAGCACGGCACACACTCTCCAGTTCATGATGGTTGCATAGTGCAAGGGTTTGCAGATGGCTACATAGCAGTCATAGGCCATCACTGTAAGCAGGATGACCTCTGCACCTGCAAAGAAATGTTCCCCAAAGACTTGGGCCAAGCATCCATTGAAAAGGATGGTCTTCTTTTCATGTAGTGAATCTCTAACCAGTTTAGGGGTATTTACAGAGGTGTAGCAGGCATCAATAAATGAGAGATGGGCCAGGAAAAAGTACATGGGGGATCCCAAGAGTGAGCTCATAGTGATGATTATCACAATGACCAAATTTCCTACCACAGAGATGATGTAGATGAACAAAAACACAACAAATACAATTTTCTGCATCTTTGGGTTTTCGGTAAGTCCCAGAAGAACAAACACTGTCACATTGTTCTTATTTTCCATGAACTTCATGCTAAAGTTAATTACATATCCTGAAAATATTGATACAACATTGGTTAATAAAACTTCTCCATTCTTGCAAATAATATATGCCTGAATTCTATGGAGTCATGAGATCTTATGTTTTATTGTTTCTTTTTCTTTGCATGTATTTTTTATTTCTTCAAGGAAAAAAAATTATTCAAATTTCCTCCTATGCAGAGTTTTTTAAAATATTGTATAGATGAAGAACTTTTGTAAACACACTAGGTGATCTGCCATCTGAGCATACTTAATTTTCTGAAATAAGTTGAAGCCTGGATTGACATAAGAGATTACACACATTGTAGCAGCTTAGCCCAAAAAGGGAGGTAAAAGATCAATGTAATAGATATTTCAACACAGATAAAGAATTTTGCTTTTTATTGTTAGAAAACAGAGAATGATAAAAAGTAATTAAGAATGGATGGAAGAATGACAAGGAATTTGAGGAAGAAGGAATCTTAGCTACTATTATCACAAAGGACTTGTAGTAGAGTATGTATGGATGTAGTAGAGTGAGGCTCAGTAGTGAGTGAAAGCCGGAGACAGGAAGCACAGGTAAAGTACTCATAATAGATGGTATAAAGAATGATCGAAATCAGGGGCTGAGGCTGTAGCTCAGTGGTAGAGAGTTTGCTTCACACATGTGAGGCACTGGGCACTATCCTCAGCACCACATAAAAATAAATAAACAAAATAAAGGTATTTTTTCCATCTACAAATATATATACACACACACACACATATATATATATATATATATATATATATATATATATATATATAATGGATAT
>NW_026003885.1:0-2134 GCF_001458135.2 Marmota marmota marmota | reverse complement strand
TATCATATCATAGTTCATAATCAGCCTGTGACTGCTGCCCTTCCATTGATAGTTCTTGTCCAGTGAGCTGCATGGCTGTACCTCCTCCTGGGGTATCTGCATCAGGAAGCTCCTGAGCACACGATCTGTTCCTCTGGACACAGTTGCTCCTTCCCTGGGCTCCACACTTGGTAGGGTCTCAGGATCAGCACTTCTTGGTCATGACCCTGCAGGGAAGCAGCGTGACCCAGTAAGTGCAAAGGGGGCCTTGGATGTAGGAAGGACTGGGGAAGTAGTGTGACCTCAGCATGAGGACACTCACCACTGAGTATCCAGAAGGGAGGACACCACATGCAGCTTCAACTTGGGGTTGTGGGGTTCAAGATTTTGTTTCAGGTGGGGAGATGAGAAATCTTATTCAAACTGTGCTTTCCACCCACACTGGTTCTAATTCACACAGAAATCTCACCAACAACCACACAAAATGAGTCCTTCAGAAGTGTTTCCTAAGCTCTAGGAAAGGACTATGTAGTGATGATAAGGATGATGAAGGGGATGACAGGAGACTAGATCATGAACTGATGTGCCGGGTTTCCCGGGCTCAGGTGCTGAGCAGAGTGTTTGGTCTTATTTCATGTGCACCACCTCATTTTGTTATATGTGTCCACACTATTATTAGTATATAGAAAAAGGAAAAAATGTGTTTTACTTCTGTAACATGTACTCCATTGTTAGGTGG
Organism: Marmota marmota marmota; assembly: GCF_001458135.2. Taxonomy (NCBI): domain Eukaryota; kingdom Metazoa; phylum Chordata; class Mammalia; order Rodentia; family Sciuridae; genus Marmota; species Marmota marmota. Next base: position 1,416 of record NW_026003885.1, on the reverse strand, counting down.
GAAAGGGTGCAGCCTGTTTGCACTGGGCTGTCTGACCATGAACCTAGGAAATCACAGGAGAACCATGGTAGCCTGTCCCATCAGAAGGCCAACCTGACATTTATCTTCCCTGTCACTGCAGATAGAGTGGTGCTCTTCCACTTGGGATTCCTGGGGACCACAGGGCAGAGCAGTAGGTGGTGCCTACTACATGCATAGTGTAAGAACAGCCACAGGTCACAGGAGAGGTCACAGTTGGTGAGGTTGATAATAATTCAGCACTGATCAGACTCTTGGGCCTCCTCCAGAACCTTCTTGGAGCTCACCACATGCTCCTCCATGCTTGTAAAAAGTTCTTTCACACTCAAAGCAAACCTATGGTCAGGTTTTTATTTCATTCATGAAACTGGAAAGGTTTAAAAAATGTACCTGAGGTTTGCCAGTGGTTAAGACCTCTGGACATAATCTGAGAACTTCCTGTTAGGTGGGAAAGAATAAAAACATGTAGTGGATGGGTCTCAGAGTCTGCCAGTCCCACTTACTCTGTCTGTGAAGTTGTGCAGGTCACTAGTGTCTGGATTCAGCATTGTCATCTGGGTTGATTTCTAGTTGACACCCCTTCAGTGAGTAAGGATTAAATAGACACTGGAGATGCATGTGTGCTGTACTGGGGGAGAATATCTCCTTCCTTCTATTCTGACTCCTGTGACGCTGGTTTGCTTGGCACAGGGAGGCAGCTAGAGCAAGTCTGTTGAGCACTGAAACCTGCCTCTCCCCCATTTTCCTTACCTTAATTGGCCAAAATCAATCTGAGTTAATGGGGTTATTGATTCCTGTCTGTTTGTTCATTCTTTAAGCCATGCCCTGTGGAAACAATGACAACTTTAAAGTGTCTTTCTGTGTCCCTATCACAGTTACAGGTCCTCCTTATTATTTTGTAATATCATTTACAATAGTCAACTTGTATGGGATCATGACACAGATCTTCATGAGTTTAAAAAGGAAATGAAGCAGAAACATAAGGGGCACCTAAAGCTTGACTCTTCAACTGAGGCACAGATCAGATTCCACATCCTTCAAGGTTCCAGTGTCACCTGAAAATATCTTTCCTCCCTAACTTTGATATTTCCCTAATCATGGAATTCTTAAAATTAAAATCACAATGACAAATTTATTACCTTCCTTCCTTTTCTTTGTTGCCCCATGTTTTGGAGATGGGTGTGATTTTCCCTATTTTCATTAAGCAGAGAGTGAGGGAGATGGAGGGATTCACACACTGTGCACACATTGGCAGGTCCTTGTGGTGGGACTGAGCTGTGGCCTTTCTGACCCAGCCCAGGGCACCATCTCCTCTACTGGAGCCAAGTGGAAATATTATCCTTTATAGAAGATAAGATTTTTCAGGTGTTATCATGTAGAGAATATGCCTGCGTGTAG
>NW_026003884.1:0-2134 GCF_001458135.2 Marmota marmota marmota | reverse complement strand
AAAAAAAAAAAAAAAAAAAAAAACAGCTCCCATAACATAGAAAAAGTAAGTAGTATTGTTTAAAACACAAAAAATGGTAAAATGAGTCTACCACAAACTAAAGTTTACACATATTCTTGTAATTGAAACTATTTTTCAAACTTTTATGTTCAAAACATTTAGGGTTGTAAATAAAATTTTAAATTTATGACATTATTATGCCATGTTCAGCAAAACAAGAATAGCTGGCTTAAACATATCTACAAAATAAAAGGAAAACACTAAATGGTTACAAACCCATTCTTTTTTTTTTAAATACAGCAACAACAGAACTATTCTTTTCTTTATTTTTTTTAGAGAGAGAGAGAGAGAGAGAGAATTTTTTTTTAATATTTATTTTTTAGTTTTCGGTGGACACAACATCTTTGTTTGTATGTGGTGCTAAGGATCGAACCCGGGCCGCACGCATGCCAGGCGAGCACGCTACCGCTTGAGCCACATCCCCAGCCCGCAAACCCATTCTAAAGTTCACTAAATTCTCTTAATGGAGCTCCTAAGCAGCTAATCAATCAAAAAAAAAAAAAAATTCTAAACCCTTTAGAAAGTGCAGATTAATTTTGAGAAATCTATATTCATACCCAAACTACTAATATGTGAAAACTCAGTGACATGGAATTCCAATTTGGCCAATGCTTTTTTTCTGAAGCAATTCCTCTAAAACTTTCTAAATAGCCAATGAGAACACTGGAGACCTGAGAAAGATGGACCCTAATTAAGTCATCTTTATGCATATAGAGACCTATGTTGCTGGGGATTCTTGGACATAATGTTCTTATTCTGTGCTTTTGGTCAACATTTTACTATGGCTACTATGCTACATGAGTCTGTTGCCTCAGTTCAAAATTTTCCTTAAAAGCAAAGCATAGAGCTACTCAATCCAATTTTATTGCTGCTTTATATACTTCAACCTGGGTTATTATAGTTATAGTTTTTTGAGTATATTCTATGTGCCAGCACTGTGCCGAGCACTTTTAATTGATTCAAAAAACCCTAGTATACTACAATTCTTTCTCTGACTTCAGAACACCATTTAAGTATTTTCTTCAAGTTTTATAACTATGAATTATCATCATCATGTTTTTTCCTTAATTGATCCACAATCAATATTTAACTGTCATTATTATTCTTTTTAGTGCACTGATCACACTTTGTGGTAAGAAATGACTAAGGCAAATATAAAAATAACATAAAATATATTACATGCAATATAAAACACAAAGCATAAGAACACTATATTAATGTATTTCAACAGTTTAATTTTTTTTCACAATATCTTTATTTGTTTATTTATCTTTTTATGTGGTGCTGAGGATCGAACCTAGGGTCTCAGACGTGCGAGGCGAGCACTCTACCACTGAGCCACAACCCCAGAATTATTTAATATTTATGTACAAGAAAAATAGACTTGGAATTACTTTATATAATAATCCTGTTCAGACTATTATACACTATAAGTGGTGAAGGGAGGCTATTTGATGCACTACTATTAACCATACTATTTCCTACAGGCTATGAGCTCAATACCTATTTGTTAAAAAAGTATTTAAATGTTTCTTTTAAGAGCTAATTTTAACTTATTTTAGGGGAAACACAATAATATTTTCAAAATGGATAGCTTTTTAAAAAAAAAACAGTTGATTAAATATTTTTTAAGCATCATTATGCTAGTGATATTTCTTTCCTTTTAAATATAATGTGTTTGTTTTTACTCATAAAAGATTCATATTGTTTGCCAAAATCAAAAGGCAGACAGAGCATTACATACAAATCAGGAGTGAAGCTCTCATCTGTGTAGATGATGGTGTCCTGTGCCATGTCTTCTTCTGAAGTGGCTCTCCAAAATGCTGTCAGCTCCGATCTCATGTATCTACGCTGATTATAAATGTGTTCATGACAGGGTGGCATCTGCTTCACAGTATTGACATCCACATCGATATGTGTGGTGGGATATGGTGCATACATGACTTGACGGAAGGGCAGTACAAAGCTTCCAGTTGAATCCTGTCAGAATGAAAAGAGAACTTACTGTCTTACATGCCAAATGATATGAAGTTTTTTTTTTTTTTCTAATTAAAGCAATGGCTTTGATTTTATT
>NW_026003883.1:0-2134 GCF_001458135.2 Marmota marmota marmota | reverse complement strand
GAACCCAGTGCCTCATGTGTGCTCTACCTCGCTCTACCAGGCAAGCGCTCTACCTCTGAGCCACAATCCCAACCCCTCTGACTTAAAATTTTTTAAAAATATTTATTTTTTAGTTGTAGTTGGACACAATACCTTTATTTTATTTATTTATTTTTATGTGGTGCTGAGGATCAAACCCAGGGCCTCGCATGTAATAGGCGAGCGCTCTACCACTGAGCCACAACCACAGCCCTCTGTCTCAAAATTTAAAAATTAATAAAAAGGGCTGGAGATGTGGCTCAGAGATTAAGCACCCACTGGTTAAGCACTGGATTCAGTCTCTGGTACCAGAAACAATAAACAAACAAACTTTTTCTTTTGTTCAATATAAAGTTCTAAACAAACTTTTATTTTCAACCATTGACATTTTGGTCCCAACTTAAAAAAGAATTCTCTTTGGTGGCCTTTTCCAGTTTAAATTTTTATCTGACAAGTACATTTCAATGATTGCTTTATGTAAGTTTTCATTCATCTTAGACTCTTATTTTTTGTCTTTGTTCAGATTTTAATACATTAATAATAATTTTCCTTATTAAAGTCTAAAGTCACTCTTCCTATAATGGGTGATTTAAAAATTATCTTTTCCAGATTAAAGAGAAGGAAGAAGCCCAGCGAGAATACCGGGAAGCTGTCAGCCAAGGCCATGGTGCTTACCTGATGGATCAGGATGCTCCGGTATGGCTTGATAGTCAGAATATTTATGGGAAAGGATTTGAAATATGAAATTCATAGTAGAAGCCAAGACAATTGTTGGGAGTAGTGATGTATGCCTGTAATCCCAGCTACTCTGGAGGCTGAGGCAGGAGGGTCACAGGTTGAAGGACGGGCCTAGGAAATTTAGTGAGACCCTGTCTCAAAATAAAATTTTGAAAAGATCTGGAAGGTGTAGCTCAGTAGTAGAGTACTTGCATAACATACCCAAGGCCTTGGGTGGAATCCCCAGTACCACATGCGCGTGTGCACACACACACAGAAAGATCCTTTTGTAAGTAAAAGTGGAAAAGTCTGTCAGACCCATTTGACTTATTTAAATAAAGAAGGAAATGATGATATTATTTGACAAACAAGAAAAGGTATTGGGAACTGAGTTTCCCAGAATCCATAGCAAAAAGAAAACATTTGGGTAACTTTATATTCACCTTCTGATATAGGAGTGTAATATATTTACATTTTCCCTAGAACTAAGCTCACCTCATAATTTGTCCAGTTTTCACCAAATCATAACCCAGGGAGGCATTTCTGCCTGAGAAGGTCCTGAGAAGGTTCAGCTTCTTTGCTTTCTGATCATTAGCTTTAAACAGGTATGTAATATGGAAAGTCTGGAAGAAGGAACAACTATCATACCTTAAATATAAGATGTTTTAAATGTGCCTTTAGCAGGTGCTAGATGCCGATAGTCAATGTCTAACCTGCATCTTCAGGGTTCGTGTTTTAGCAATTTGTGCAGATAAGGCCATAAGCTTCAGATACCACTGCTGAGCATGATACGTTGCCTTAAGATTGTAAAAATTTGGGGCTGGGTCTTTAGCTCAGTGGTAAAGCACATATGTGAGGCACTGGGTTCGATCCTCAGCACCACATAAAAATAAATATACTGTGTGTTCATCTACAACTAAAAATATATATATTTTTTTTCAAATTATAAAACTTCAATGTTTGGTAAGGGGAATGGCATATTAAAGATTCGTATGGGTTTTAAGAGTAAATTACTTTTGATATGTAAGATATCCATTTGCAGGACATGAATAAGCAATAAAGAAATAATTACTAAACAACTAATAATGCTGGCCTATAATTTAAGAGACCCCCAGTAATAGTGTGGGTTCTCAATCATAAATGTATGGTCAACATATTTCCTCCTTGATGCTAAGAAATTTGCTGGGGAATGTGAGGTTCAATCCTCAGCACCACATAAAAATAAGTAAATAAAATAAAGATAAAAATATATTTTTAAAAAAAAGGAAGAAGAAGATAAAACATATTACCTATAGGTAGAGTTTGGTCAGAAATGTTGTTAACCTGAACCTTCTGGATTTCATCCTTCTGATCTCCCAAATTGTATTTTGATATCTATAATGGTCTCGTACTATATGAT
>NW_026003882.1:0-2135 GCF_001458135.2 Marmota marmota marmota | reverse complement strand
CCCAGTGCCTCCTACGTGTGCGGCAAGCACTCTGCCACTGAGCCACAATGCCAGCCCTACTCTCTCTTTTTTTTTTTAAAGGCAACTTAAAAGCAGACGTGTTACGTAACATTTCTTTAATCTGACATTGATGAGTATACCATAGTCTCTAAGGCAAACTCATTCCACCTCCTAATACATGGGATTTATGATTCACAAATTTCTTCTGAGCTACTACAGAAAAATTCAATGGATAAGAAGCTTAAGCAACACAAAAATAAAAATGTAAAATTCTAGTGTCTGGTTGTAGCTCAGTGGGCCTGCCTAGCATGTATGAGGCACTGGTACTTCAGTACCACATGAAGGTAAATAAAATAAAGATCTGTCTACAACTAAAAAATTAAAATAAAAATAATTTTTTTAAGAAGGAAATTCCTTGTCCTTAACGAGCATACCATTTCACAGAGTATTAGGTATGCAAACAATTACAATAAATCTGCTTGTTGCTATAATAAGAGCATTCATTTATTTGCCATATTATTTGGGTGACTACTGTGAGCCAGGCACACAGACAGTTCCTTTCTACATGGGGCTCAGAATCTCCAAGAGAGAGAGATGAGAGGAAAATAATCACCACTGCTGAATAAGGTAAGGAGGGAAATAAACAAGTCACCTTCAGGGAACCTACAGGGCAAGGTGCATAGAGGCATAGAAAAAGGGACATCTAAAGCTACCTGGGGGACAACTGTCTTTCCCATAGTTAGTTGTGTTAGGAATGAGACTTGAAAGAGTAGGAGTCTGTCAGGCAAAGGAAGAAGGGAAATGGAGTACAGAACCCAGGGATATGCAAAAGACAGATATGTGAGGAGAGACAGAAGTCTGGCCTAGTGGAGGAGAGGCAGGTAAGAGGGCTGGAGAGCCAGGCATGGTGGTGCACGTCTGCAATCCTAGCAGCTCGGGAGGCTAAGGCAGGAGGATCTCAAGTTCAAAGCCAGCCTCAACAATTTAGTGAGGCCCTAAGCAGCTCAGCAAGACCTGACTCAAAATAAAATGTGGATGTGGTTCAGCACCCCTGGGTTTAATTCACAACACCAGAAGGCTGGAGAAGCCATGTGTGTCCAGCACTGTTACTGACCTTCTCTCCTGGGGAGAATAGAGAGCCATGCAAGATTTCTGATCAGGGCAAGTAGCATAATCAGATAGGCCTCTTAGGTAACTCAGACCACAATGTGGAAGATACATGGGAAGGAAGGAGACCAGATGCAAGGGAACCAGTAAGAACATAATTCTGATGGAATATTCTAGAGGAAAAATGAACAAAGGCAGCCTTAGTGGGGAAGAAAAAAAAAGGATAAGATAGGGAAACTATTTATTTAGTATCCATTTATTCAATAATTATTTTTGCCTGGGAAAAATTTCCTCTTATTACCTAAACATTTTATTCTAGAAATTAGTATAAAAGTGGAGTGAATGATATAAGGAAGCCCATGTACCCATCACCCAGCATCTAGTATTATCAACATTTGGCTTAGTTCTTATTTTAAAGGTTCTCTCTCCCCCCACAAAAAGTTTTTTGCAGTCAATCATAGACAACATACCATTTCACCAGTACATGCTTTGTAATTATCTCTAGCAGAGACGGTCTTATTTGTCTTAACAAAACTGCAATGCTAGGATCACACCCAACAAAATTTAATAATTCCTCTGTGTTGTCCAATGCATTGTCCATGTCCACTTACTCCATTATTAAACCTGGATTGTCCAGATCAGAATAAAAAATCACACATGGCAATGTATTGATAGGTCCCTTCCATCCTTTTATATATCTAATAATCTCTGAAGATAGTCAGGAGAGAGGATCCCAGGACTTGTGATAACTTTCCATCATCACATATTTTTACCTGTTTGCTTAGTCCCTTCCTACTCACTTCACTCAGCCCTTACAGGAAAAATAGGATCTAAAGTGCTCTTCCCAGATACACTGAAGGTATTTTCAAGGAATTTAAAAAGAAGTCCTGGCAAGACCAATGCATAGGCCCTGTGCTCAGGGTAAAGATGCTTCTCAGTGGTGTGGCAGCAATGGCAGCTTTGCAGCTGCTTCCTCTGGAATATCCCTCCCCTCTCAGGTCTGTTTTACATTTTTCATGCATAACAAA
>NW_026003881.1:0-2135 GCF_001458135.2 Marmota marmota marmota | reverse complement strand
ATATATATATATATATACACACACACACACACACACACACACACACACTCACACACGCACATATACATACACACTTTCCCATCTACTTCCTAGTTCTTAAAATAAATAAACAAAGCATATTTATAGTCATTTGTTTTTATGACATCTTTATTGACATATCATTTATATGCCATAAATTTTACCCTTTAGCATGTGCCGTTTAGTGATTTTTAAGGATATTCACAGTATGTAACTATCACCACTAATTTTAGTTTCCCATCATTCTCAAAATAAATCCCATATCTATTAGTCATTTCTTCATTTCTGATGCCTTCTCTTCCTAGTTTACATAAATAACTAATTTATTTTCTATCTCAATGTCTATTTGATACATTTTATAGATATGGAATCACACACTATGTGTCTTTTGTGAATAGTTTCTTTTATCATAAGGTTGAGTTTCATTCATGTTATAGTATGTATTATATTTTATTCCTTCTTGTTGCCAAGTAGTATTCTCATGTATGGATATAATTCATTTTATTCATCTCTCAGATGATAGATGTTAAGGTAATTTCTACATTTTCACTATTATGAATAAAGTTGCTATAAACATTCACATTTAAATTTTTATGTAGACACACATTGTTATTTCTCTTTGGTGTATTCCTAATAGTGGAATTGCTAAGTCATGTGGTGGCTCTCTGTTTAACATTTTCAGAACTTCTTAAATTGTTTAACAAAGCAGTTAAATCATTTTACAATATCACAGAAAAGTGAAGGTTCCAATTCTCCTAATTATTGTTGACATTTATTATCTCTCCTCTTAATTTTCACCATTCTAGTAGTACTTTATTGTGGTTTTCATTTGCATGTTGAACAACTTTTAATATATTTATCAACTATTTATATAACTTGTTTGAAGAAATAATTTGAAATTTTTTTCCCATTTTTAAGTTGGGTGATTTATCTTTCTATTTTTGAGTTCTAAGTGTTTCTTACATATTACAAATATAAGCCCTTTATCATATATATGATTTTCAAATAGTTTCTCCTATTCTATGGATTGTCTTTTCCTCTTGACAGTGTCATTTAAAACTCAGTTTTAAACTTTGAGGAAGTCTCTATCTCTATTTCTCTACCATCCCCCCACCTCTCTCATGCTAGGGATTGAACCCAAGGGGTGCTTTACCACTGAACTAGACTTGTGATCCTTCTGTCTCAGCCTCCCAAGTGTTCTTGGTTTCATATCTCAGAAAACATTGCATAGTACAAGTTCATCACATTTACAACTGTGTTTATTTCTAAGTGTTTCATAGTTTTATGTATTGAAAATTATCTATATTCATTTGAGTTAATATTTGTTCATTGTGTTAGCTAGGAAGTTCAACTTTATTCTTTTACATGTGGCTGTTTGGTTGTTCTGACATCATTTGTTGATACATCTATTTTTCCCCAATGAATTATCTTAGTAACTTTGTTGGAAATTAATTGACTATAAATATACAGATTTATTTCTATTTACTTCTTTTAATTTTATTCCAATTAACTATATGTCTCTCCATATGCTAGAGTTACACTGTCTTCATTATAAGTAAGTTTCAGATAAGTAAACAGAAGGCCCCCAACTTTGTTCATCTCTCTCAAAACTGTTTTAGCTACTCTGGGTCCTTTAGATTTCCATATGGAAATTAGGGTCACCTTGTCATCTCTACCTAAAAAGGTAGCTGAGATTTTGACAGAAATTGTACTGAATCTTAAAATCAATTTACAGACTATTGTTATCTTAACCTTAGTTTTCTTACCTATATATGGAGTATAGTTACATTTATTTGTTTGTTTTTTTAAACATCTTTCAACTGTGTTTTATAATTCTCTATACAGAAGTCTTGCAGCTCTTTGGTTAAATGTATTCTAAGTACTTTATTCTTTTCAATGTTGTTGTAAATGCAATTATTTTCTTGATTTGTTTTGAACTGTTTTTTGCTACTATGTGGAAATAAAATTTTTCTATATTTATCTTATGTTCTCCAACCTCAGTGAGTTTATTTTTAGTTCTAATAGTTTTTAGTGGAATATATATATATATATATATATATATATATATATATATATATATTCATACGTGTGTGTGCACACACCCACGACCATGTTAT
>NW_026003880.1:0-2135 GCF_001458135.2 Marmota marmota marmota | reverse complement strand
TTATGCTTATGGTAGGTTTAGGCCTTGGATTAGGGCTAGGTTTTGTATTAGATTTAGGTCTAGGGTTAGTGTTATGGGTAATGTAAGATCTAGGGTTGTAATTAGGGTTAGTTTTAGGGTTAGGGTTATGGCTAGTTCTAGTGTTAGGTTTAGATTTTGGTTTAGAGTCATTTTTAGAGATAGGTTTAGTGTTAGAGTCAGGATCCATGTTCAGATTAGTGTTAGGATGAAAGCCAAAATCAGGAGTAGGGTTAATTCTTGGGGTAGTGTTATTGTTTGGTTTAGGTTAAGGGTTATTTTTAGGGCTAGGAATGAGTTTTTGATTAGGTCTAGGGCTAGAGTTTTGCTAGATATAGAATTAGATCTGGGACTAGGGGAAGTGTTAGGGTTAGGTATAGGTAAAAGTTTACTGATAGGGCTAGTTTCAGGGTTCAGTTTAGGGTTAGGGTCAGGTTTAGGCCTATAATTAGTGTTATGGTCAGAATAAAGGTGAAGTTTAGGGTTAGGTTTTGGGTTAGGTTTAATGCTAGAATGAGGGTTAGGTTTTGAACTAGTAATAGGGGTAGTGTTTAATATAGACTAAGGATTACGATTAGGACTAAGGTTAGCATTATGGATCGGGTTTGGCTTAGGATAAGGGATAGGGTGAGATCTAGGCTTAGAGCTAATGTTAGGGTTAGGTTTATGGCTAGGGTTATGGTTAGGATTAAATCTAGTTTTAGGGCTGAGATTAGGGCTATTTTTTTCTGAGGTTAGGGGAAGGGTTAGGACTATGGCTAATGTGAGAACTAGGCTTATTATTAGGGTTAGTTTTAGAGTTAGGGTTTGGGCTAGGAATGGTGTTAGCATTTCTTTTATGGTTAGGTTGATATATAGAGATAGAGTTAGTGTTTGGATATGAGTCAGTGTAAGGGATAGTTTTAGTCCTAGGACTCAAATTTGACCTAGGGTTATGGCTAATTGTAGGGTTGGGGTTTGGTTTAGGTTAGGATTGGGGTTTGGTTATTGGCTCAGTTTTGTTTTATAGGGCTAGGGCTAGTTTTAGTGTTAGTTTTATGATTAGTGATAGTGTTCAACTAGTAGTGGGGTGAGGTTTAGGCTTAAGGTTTGTGTTAGATTTAGAGTTTATAACCTTAATATAGAGTTATGGTTAGATCTACATTTAGGGCTAAGGTTAGGGCTAGTTTTAGGGTTACAGTAATGGACAGGTTTAGAAATAGAAATAGGGCTAGGTTGAGAATTACAGTTATTCTTAGGGCTAGAGTTAGGGATTTGCTTATGGTTAGGGCTAAATTAGGGCTAGATTAGTGCTAGGTTTAGTGTTAGAGTTAGGCCCATGGTTAGGTCTAGAATTAGTGTTAGTGTTAGGGTTATGTTTAATTTTAGGAGAAGGAATGAGGTTATGGCTAGGTTCAGGGGTAGGGCGAGGGTTAAAATTAGATATAGGAATAGGGTGAGTGTCCGGGTTAGGATTAAGACTAGGTTTAGGGCTTCGATGAGGGCAAGGGTTTGTATTAGGGTTACAGCTAGGATTAGAGCTAGGGATAATGTCAGGTCTAGGGTTATGTTTAGGAATAGTGTTAAGTTTAGTTTTATGGCTAGGTGTAGTGGAAAGTTAGGTTTAGGGTAAATGTCAGATTTAAAACTAGGCATATTATTAAGGTCACAGTCCAGTTTAGGTTTTGGTTTAGGATAAGGTTTAGGGTTAGGACTCAAATTAACATTAGGGTTAGGGTTAAAGTAATGGATAGTGTTAGGTTTAGGGTTCAAGTTAGGTTAAGAGTAATAGATAGGGTTAGTGTTAGTGATAGGATTAGGGTTAGGTGTAGGGTTAACATTTGGCTTAGGTTTATGTTTAGAGTTAGTGCTGGAGTTAAGGCTTGTGTTTACGTTAGGATTTTGGCTAGGTTTAGATATAGGCCTAGGGTTAGTGTTAGTGTTAGGTTTAGAAGAAGTGTTAGGGTTTGAGCTAGGGATATGTCTAGGGTGAGGGTTAGAGTTAGACTTCAGGGTTATGGTTAGGGTTAGTGTTAGGGTTTATGCTTGGGTTAGCATTAGCGTTAGGGTTATGTTTCAGATAATGGATAGAGTTTGTGCTAGGAATTATGCTATGGTTACCATTAGGATTAGGGCTA
>NW_026003879.1:0-2135 GCF_001458135.2 Marmota marmota marmota | reverse complement strand
AAGATTTGCCCTAAAAATTCTACATCAATGAATAACAACACAAGTCTTTTTAGAATTTTTCGAGTCATGCTATTTCTAAATATCTGTGACTTTCCTAAACATGAAGTACTTTTCCATGGCTTCCCAATTAACAAATGTTAAAAGGATGCAGCACTGTTCTTGCCTATTTTTATTTACTTAACAGATTTTATACTTTTTCCCCCAAAATGGACTACATAATCTACTGTTGGCTCCTTTAATGAACAAATAAAAAATAGTACAGCAAACATAAACAAAGAGAAGTATGGCTTAATCCAAGTGACAAAAAAAGAAAAAAAAAACATTAAGAATTGAACATCAGGATACTGACAGTTATGAATTACTCAAAGAACACTAAATAACTATTTAAAGAATGTTTGAAGAGTGAAATTGAGACAAAAAGTATAAATATAAATAAGCACAAATTGTGTATGTGAATAATTCTTTAAGAAAAAAAATGAGAGGGGCATTCCTAAGCAAGGCTGATCCAAAACATGTTTACTTTTGAATAATTTCTGAATATTTACATAAATGCTTTATGTGTTTTTATATGAGCATCATACATTAACAGAAATTTTAAAAGTTATGTTTATCAAATAATTAGGTATGTCAGAATACTAGCAACAACTTGTGATTCAGTAAAAATCTCAAATTGGTTCACTTTCTATTTTAATATTTTATTATTCTCATGCAATTACCCTTGCTCTAACACTGGGACATGAAATTTTATTTATTTATTTATTTAAATTTCAGCAACAATTTGGTAAACATTATTTTTTATTCATTCATTTTTTTTCCCTTAGTATAGGGGATGGTAGTAAGCATCACCTTATCACTGTCATTATGTATATTGAAATGACAAAATGACACATTACTATGTCACCAAGCCTGTCATTAAACTTGCAATCCAGCATTATAAGATACCTTCATTGCAAAAATTATTGGAATGCAGCACAACACATGGCTTAACACATTTATTGTAATATTTTTATGCAATTAAATTTTTTGGTAAAATGATGTGGTTAATGATCAAGTCACTTAAAACTGTGTCCTGAGCCTGGTATATTCTCAGTAAATTTTAACTGAGTTTAGTGGGCAAAAATCAGTGTTTTAAAGGATATCAATAATACAATACAAGTACTCTGGTTTGGATAACTGCCCCATAATTGTCCATGTATGAAATGTTTGTTCCTATGAGTTTTTTATTTAGTGGAAACTTTACAAGAATAAAGCATATTGGGAATTGTTTAGTTCATTGTAGAGTATGTACTTGAAAGGAATTGTTGACACCTAGTGCTTTTATATGCCATGTTCTCCTGCCATAATATGCTCAGTCATCTCAAACATAAAGCTGTAATACAAGCACTTATCAAGCAGAATCTTCAAGACTTTGATTAAAAATAAATTTTTTTTATTTATTAGTTGATTATCACTGTTATTTTTCATATTTAAAAAACAAACTAAAAAACAAACTGGCAAATTGGTGGCCAAAGTCATGAGCACATATCTTATGTGTCTTTGCAACTCATTCATCACAAATATTTATTTAAAGTAGTGGCTTTTAGTTTTGCTATGGATGATAATTACTTTCAAATATTTCAAAAACAGTGATGCCTGGATTCCTCTCCAAGGATATGGATTACATTGTTTATTGCAATTTTTTTAAAATTAAAGAGCCCTTCAGATGACTGTACACTTTAGAAGAGCCAGAAACCATTGGTTCACAGTTGAAAATCCATTAGCTCTGTGTGGTTTCTATTGTGCTGTGTGGATTTGTCCACTTCAGCCTTTAATGTGGGGGTTTATAGAGAACAGATTTGCCATGTTGAAAACAATAAAATAATGATCTTCTAATATCTTCAGGTGTTTAGTCAAACTGCTGGTAGAGGAAGTATTTTTTTCCAGTAGATCTATCTTGTTCTCTTGCTTTCATATCAAGAAACTGTTTCATGAGAAAAAAAATGTCTGGGTTTAGTGTAGGTTAAAAATCATGAACACCAAAGGGAAAAAATAAATTAAGTTGCAGATATACTCTGTGTTATGCACATTTTTACTATTATTTTGAAGTGGTAAACCCTTTCTCCACAGAAAAGCCCTCTTCACCATGGCTGATTTTA
>NW_026003878.1:0-2135 GCF_001458135.2 Marmota marmota marmota | reverse complement strand
ATTTAAATAACCACTGTGTGTATAGAAGCCAAGCCCCTAAAATGAGGGTGGCAGTTTCAGGCCATCTTGGTCACAGTTGCTTTCAGTTATGGGCTGTTGGTGCTTTATGGTAGGGAGAACTGTGGATGTTTGAGTAGAAGAGGGCAAAGTGAGTCATGAGGAGGGCACAAGGGTGCCATTGAGAGGGTTCTGGGCAAGTCTGATGCTGGGGTATGGGGATGGAAGCCCACATGGTCAGGGCTAGAAATGGTAGAGGGCTTAGCAACAGGGACACAATGAAATCCATATCCAGCCCTCTCCTCCATGCAAAGTTGGTGGTACAGGCCTCTAAAGATTCCAAAGCAGCTGGCAGGAGTCCTGGCTTAGGAAGGGTGAGCACCAGGGCGTCGTTTTCCAAGCAGCTTGGGCTTGGGAAGTGTGGGAGTGGGTTGATCTTAAAGGGTAGTAATGGGAGAGAAAAGACACTGTCCAGTCTGTAGGATTCAGGCAGTGTGGTCTTTTCAAATTGCCTCATTTGATGCTCATAACAAACCCATGGAAGGGATGTTTTCAGTCATCTGCATTCAGAAACCTGAGGCCCAGATGGCTGAAGTGACAGTGAATTAGTGACATGGGGCCAAGACTCAGGGCTCCTGATTCCCACTTCAGACTGTGATGTGGTCCTGATGTGCAGCTGTGGGGAGATCTTCGCTGCTTTGGGGAGTGGGCTTCAAGGGGGAGTCTTGGGCTGACGATCCAGCCCTGTGGAAATTCAGAATTAGAGCTGGCCACAGGAGAAAGGGCCTGCTGCTGCCCTTGGGCCAGGCCCTGGAGGGTGTCAGGCTGAACTGAGCAAAGCCTAGTTGTTTCCCCAGGACTTTCTGTCCCATTCCAGCTTCTGCATAGCCCCTGCTGGCCTACACCACCCCTCACCCCAGCACAGGTCACCCAGCAAGTCACTGCTCAGAGCTCACTGTGGTGCCTCCAGTCCTGCCTCCCTGAGTTCTGTTTCTTGGACATGTAGGGATGGCCCTGAATATTCAAGGACACGTGTCATAATGGATTCCATTTCTGCTTTCCCTAGTGTGCTGTGTAATGATTTGTGTTGACATCGTTCTCGTCGTTCTCGACTGATACATTTGTGTGTCTGTGGATCTGTAGGTGTGTCTGTGAGTTTAAAAAACTATTTCACGGGCTGGGGTTGTGGCTCAGTGGTAGAGTGCTTGCCTAGCACGTGCAAGGCCCTGGGTTTGATCCTCAGCACCACATAAAAATACATAAACAAAATAAAGGTATTGTGTACAACTAAAAAATAAATATTAAAAAAAACTATTTCATTTTCTCTATATTTCCATATGCAATAGATTCCCATTAATCCTTGGGGATTCATTCCAAGACCCCCAGCGGATGCCTGTCACTGTGAATCCTATATTTACTGTTTTTCCCTAAAATTACTTGTGATAAAATTTAATTTATAAACTAGGCAACACTAATAGTTAACAATAACTAGCATCAAAGAACAGCTATAACAGTTTGTTGTGATAAGTGTCGCGAGAATGTTGTTTCTCTCAGTATATCTTGTTTTGTTCTGGCCTGGTTGGCTGTGTGTGCGTAGCAGAAGCAAGCTTTGGAAAGCCAGCTGTGGCCAGAGGGGACCACTGTGCAGTGTGGCAGGTGGTCTCACATGCATCAGTATCTCCATATTTTCGCATCTTTGAACTTTTGTTGAATTTGAGATGCAACGGAGCCTGGGTGTGTTTGTGTGTGGTGTTTATATCAGTTTCCCACATGCCTTTGATTATATATTTTAAATGAAAGCTTCGCTGCTCTTAACTGAAACTCAATTCTCAGGCACAGAACATTGGCTATCCTGAGGGATTTGTTGTAAGTGACAAGGGACAGGGGCCAGAAAAGTGATCTCTTCAGAGTCCTCCATTTGTTCTGTCTCTTATACACATCTTGCCACCGTGCCTGGCCTTGATGTCTTTCTTGAGGACCTGGGAGCCATCCTTCTGAAAAGTCAACATGCAGGAGGCAGGCCCTTCTCCACGCAAGGGCAGGAGCCTGGCTCTGGATGGTGCCTGGCTCCAAGCTGCAAAGTTAACTCCTGTCATAAAAATATGAAAAGCTAGGCTGAGGTTGTGGCTCAGTGGCAG
>NW_026003877.1:0-2135 GCF_001458135.2 Marmota marmota marmota | reverse complement strand
AAAAAAAAAAAAAAAAAAAAAAAAAAAAAAAACTGGACAATGCAGCTTATAACAGGAAACACCTTGGAAGTAGGAGCACTTGAACTAAGCTATAAATAACCCATACCTGAGACAAATCTTATCCCATCACTTCCCTAGAAGTAATATAAGTGTCTTTGTCAAGTTTTAATTACTGCAACAAACACCTGAGATGATCAGTTTAAGGAAAGAAAAGGTTTATTTTGACTCACAGTTTTAGAGATATCAGTTTATGGTAGGTTGGCTCATTGCTTTTAGGGTTGTGTCAAGGAAGAACATCATGTGTGAGGTAAAGGATGTTGCTCACCCAAGGCAGCCAGGAAGTAAATTGAAAAACAGGAAATACCCCTTTCCAATATCCCCTCCAAGGACACATACCTAATGACCTAACTTAGGCCCCACCTAGTTAAAGGTTTAAAGGTTCCAACACTTCCTAATAGAGTCCAAGGCTGGGAACCAACAGTTTAACACATGGGCCTTTAGGGGTTATTACAAATCTAACCTTTGCAGTAAGCTATCATAGCAGATCTAATGCATAATTCCAAACTGAATGCAAAACACAGAATGTGATGCTGTATTGAGTACAATGCCAATGGCAAGTATACACACACACACACACACACACGTGCACACACACACACACTAAAAAAAAAAAAAGAAAGAAAAACACACAACTGTTTAACCTCTGAAGAATGTATACACCAAGAAAAAAAAAAAGCAAATCTAACAAATTGAAGAAATAACTCCTGAAAAACAGCAAAATATGATCTTGGTGTAAGTATAGCTAATACTATCTAATATTCTTTAAAAATTAAGATTATTACATTCAAAGAATAGTTAAAAAGTAAGAGTGAGTATTACATTCAAAGAACAGGAGTGATAAGATGTAATGCAATTTTATTTCTAAAACTTTCTAACATTTAATGAGTGCTTGTCATATTTATAGTATCATCCCAAGCACTATAGATATTTTTAAAACGTTTTATCCTCAAAACCCCCATAATTTTCACCCTCAGAGATATAGATAAGTAACTCTCGGAAGATGACACATCTGATTATTAGGACTTGATAGACCATGTGCTTGACCACTGTATTTCACTGCTAGCTTATGAAGAATACCAGACAGTCTTACTGAGTGAAGAACAGACCATTATGGAAATGAACCAACTACAGATCAAAAGAACAAAAACAGTGTTTTTAATTTTTAAGTAAAATATTATCCTAAATAATAGACTGGATATATTTTAGGAATAAATTAATGATACTGACTATCAAAGCTAAGAAAGTTTCTGGAAATTAAATACAAAGTTATGTAAAATATAAATGAATTACTCCCCAATTAAAAGACATTGGTGGACTAGATAAATTTTAAAAAAAACTATATACTATCTACAAGAGACTCATTTTAGATCTAGTGACATTCATAGGCTAAAAATGAAAGTCTGAAAAAAGATATCCCATAAATATGGGAACTTAAAGATAACAGGAGTTCTTGAAGACTTCTAAAGATACAGGAGTGTTCACACTTTGACTTTAGATCAAAAACTGTCACAAGAGGCAAAGAAGGGCAGTATATAACACAAAAAGAACAATTTACCAGGAAGACATAATAATTATAAGTTTGACAAACAGTACAGCTTCCTAATATCTGAAGAAAACTGACAACTAAAAGATGAATAACGACACTACAGTAGTTAAAGATATACTTAACTTTCAGGTATGGATAAACACCCAGAAAGATCAATAAGGGAACAGAGATATTGAAGAGCAATATAAACCAATTTAACTTACAGATTCATACAGAGTTCTCCACCCTATAAAAATAGAATACTATCTTTTCAAGAACACATGGAGCCAGGTTTGGTGGAGCACTCTTGTAATCCCAGAGTCTGAGAAGGTTGAGGCAGGAGGAGGGAAAGTTCAAAGCCAGCCTCAGCAACTTAGCAAGGCCCTAAGCAACTTACCAAGATCCTGTCTCAAAATAAAAATAAATAAATAAATAAATAAATAAATAGGGCTGGAGATGTGGCTCAGTGGGTAAATTCAATCCCTGAGTTCAATCCCTGCACGAACACACACACACACACACACACACACACACACACTCTCTCTCTCTC
>NW_026003876.1:0-2135 GCF_001458135.2 Marmota marmota marmota | reverse complement strand
AGGATTATGTTAAGGGTTAGGTTTTTTCTTAGGGTTAGTGTTATGTTTAAGGTTAGAGTTAAGTTTAGTGTTTGGGTTAGGACAAGTTTTAGGGTTACGTTAAGGGTTAATGTTAGGTTTTATTTAGGTTTAGTTTCAGGGAAAGGTTTAGGGTTAGTCTTAGTGTTAGCGTTTGGGTTAAGGTTAGTGTTAAGATTAGGGTTAGTGTTAGGGTTAGGTATAGTGTTAGGTTTGGCAATAGTTTTAGGGTTAGTGTTAGGGTTAGTGTTAGATTTAGGGTTAGTGTTATGGTGACTATTAGAGTTAGGGTTAAGTTTAGTATTATGGTTAGGGTTAGGGTTATTGTTAAGGTTAGGGTTTGGTTTAGTGTTAGGGTATGGATTAGTGTTGGATTAGTGTTAGGGTAAGGGTTAGGGTTTTAGGTATGGTAAGGGTTTGTGTTAGGGTTAAAGCTAGGGTTAGGGTTAAGATTAGGGATTGGGTTAGGGTTAGTGTTAATGTTAAACTTTTCATTAGAGTTAGTGTTAGGTTTAGTTTTAGGGTTAGGATTATGGTTATGGTTAGTGTTAGGGTTGGTGTTAGGAATAAGTTTAGGGTTAGTGTTAGTGTTAGGGTTATGGTTATGTTTACAGTTAGCTTAGTGTTAGAGTTAGAAGTAGTGTTCATGTTAAGCTTAGGTTTAGCATGAGTGTTAGGGTCAGGGCTAAGTTTAGGTTTGGTTTTAGTGTTTGGGTTCGGATTAGGGTTATGGTTAAGGATAGTGTTAGTGTTACTGGTAGGTTTAGAGTTAGTGTTAGGTTTAGGATTATGGGTAGTGTTATGGTTAGGGTTAGGGTTAGGTTTAGGGTTAGTGTTAGTGTTAGTTTCAGGGTTATGTTTAGTGTTAGTCTAAGGGTTACTGTTAAAGTTAGGGTTAAGATTAGTGTTGAGGTTAGGGTTAGGATTAAAGTTCGTTTTAAAGTTAGGGTTGGATTAAGAGTTATGGTTTAGTGTTAGGTTAGGGTTAGGGTTTTTTAGGGTTAGGGTTAAAATTTAAGGTAAGGTTGGGTTTAGGGTTAGTATTAGGGTTACATATAAGATTAGGGTTAGATTTACGGTTAGGGTTATGTTTAGTTTTTGTTTTAGGGTAAGGGTTAGGGTTCATTTTAGGGTTACAATTAGTTTTAGGTTAGGTTTAAGGGTAAGATTAGTGTTAGGGTTAGGGTTAGTGTTAGTGTTAGGGTTTGCATTAGGATTAGTGATAGGGTTAGTTTTAGGGTTAGCTTATGGTTGAGTTAGAGTAAGTTTTAGGGTTAGGATTAGGGTTTTTGTTAGCGTTAGTGCTAGGGTTATGGTTAGGTTTAAAAATTAGGGTTAGGTTTAGGGTTAGTGTTATATTTAGGGTAGGTTTAAGAATAGAGTAAGTGTTAGGGTTAGTCTTAGGGTTTGGTTTAGGGTTAAAGTTAGGGTTAGGTTTGGGGTTAGAGTTAGGGTTAGCATTAGGCTTGAGGTTAGGGTTAGTTTTAGGTTTAGTGTTAAGGTCAGGGTTAGTGTTAGTGTTAGGTTTATGATTAGGGTTAAGTTTGGTGTTAGCGTTAGGTTTATTGTTAGGTTTGTTTCAGGTTTATTTTTCATGTTAGGGTTAGGTTTAGTGTTAGGTAAGTTAGTGGTTAGGTTTACGGTTAGGTTTACTGATAGGGTTAGTGTTAGGGTTAGGCTTTCGGTTAAAATTAGGTTTAGGGTTAGTGATAGAGTTAGTGTTAGGGTTTGTGTTAGGTTTACGGTCAGTGTTAGTGTTAGGGTTGCATTTAGGTTTAGGGTTAGGGTTAGTATTAGGGTTAGGGTTAGTGATAGGTTTAGGGTTAAGGTTTGTGTTAGGGTTAAGTTTGGGGTTAGTGTTAGTGTTAGGTTTACGTTTAGGATTAGGGTTAGTGGAAGGATTTTTGTTAGTGTTTAGGTTTAATTAGTGTTAGTGTTAGAGATACGTTTAGTCTTAGGGTTAATTTTAGTGTTAGGGTTAGGGTTAGGGTTAGGATTTGTTGTTATTGAGTGGGTTAGATTTAGGGTTAGGCTTACATTTAGTGTTAGTGTTAGAATTAGGGTTCTGGTTTTTCTTAGGTTTAGGGTTAGGGTTAGTTTTAGTTTTAGGGTTAGGG
>NW_026003875.1:0-2136 GCF_001458135.2 Marmota marmota marmota | reverse complement strand
CCCTAACTTTAACACTTAAACCCTAAAACTAACTTGATCTCTAAACCTAACCCTTACCCTAAACATAAACCTTACCCAAAACTTAACCAATCCCCTAACCATAACCCTAACTCTAAGCCTAACCCTAAACCTAACACTATCCCTAACCCTACCAGAAACCCTAACTCTAACCTAACCCTAAATATAACCCTAAAACTAACCTTAACTCTAACCCTAACCCTAACCCTAATATCAGTAACCTTAAATCTAAACCTAACCATAACACTAAGCCTAAACCTAAATCTAAACCTAAACCTAAACTTATCTCTAACCATAACACTAACCCAAAAACTAACCCTATCTTTAACCCTAACACTATCCCTAACTATAAACCTAACCCTAAACCTATCCCTAACACTCATCCTAAATATAATCCTAAACCTAAAACTAACCATTACCCTAACACTTACCCTAACTTTAACCCTAACCCTAATACTACACCTAACACTAACCCTTACAATGATCGAACTTTAAACTTAACAGTAAACTAACCATAACCCTAAACATAATCCTACCCCTAACTGTAAACTTAACACTAACCCTAAAAACAACACTAACCCTAATATTAACCCATACCCTAACCCTAAACCGAAATTTAACACTAACCCTAACCCTATCCATAACCATAACCTTAACCCTAACACTAACCCTAATCCTATCACTACCCCTAAAACTAAACCTTACCCTAACCCTAATCCTGAACCTAACCCTATCACTAACAGTAAACCTAAACATAAACGTAATCATAACCCTAACCCTAACACTTACCCTAATTATAACCCAAACCTAACATTAACCCTAATCCTAACACTAAACCTAAACCTAAGCCTACACCTGACCCTAATGCTATTTGCAACCTTAACCCTAAACATAAACCAAACACAAACCCTTACTCTAACCTAAACATAACCCTAATGCCAACATTAGCCCCAAAACTAAGCCTAATACTAACCCTTCCACTAATCCTAACCATAAACTTAACACTAACCCAGACTCTAACCATTAACCTAACACAAACTCTAACACTAGCCCTAAATCTAACACTAAGTTTAACCTAATCCTAACCCTAGCCCTAACCCTAAATTAACCCTAACCCTGACCCTAATTCTAACACTAACTCTAACCCTAACTCTAACCCTAACCCTAGTCCTAACACTAAACCTAAACCTAAACCTAACCATAACACTAACACTAACACTAACCATAACCATAACACTAACACTAACCCTAACCCTAACCCTAACCCTAACCCAAACCCTGACCCTAACAATAACACTAACCCTAAAACTATCCCTAACCCTAAAAGTAACCCTCATTCTAACCCTAAACCTAACCCTAACTTTAACACGAACCCAAAACCTTATCCTATCACTAATACCAATGATAAACCTAACCCTAACCCTATGCTTAATACTAAAGCTAACCATAACCAAAACTTAACCATAACTTAACCCTAACCCTAAACCTAACCTAAATCTAATCCTAACCTTAACACTAACCCTAACACTAACCTTAATGCTAACCCTAAACCTAACACTCATCCTATACATAACCCTATCCCACAACCTAACTTTCACCCTAACACAAACCCTAACACAAGCCTAACCCCAACCAAAAGAATAACCCTAAACCTAACCATAACCCTAACCCTAATACTAAACCTCACCCTAACAAAAACCCTAAATCTAAAACTAAACATAACCCTAACACAAACCCTAACACTAACACTAAACAACTCTAAACATAACCCTAACCATAACACTAAACCTGACACTAATAGTAACCCTAAACGTAACAATAACACTAAAAATTTCCCTAACATTAACGCTAAAACTAACCTTAACCCTAAACCTAACCCTAACCCTAAACCTAACCTTAAATTTAAACCAACTCTAACACAAACCCTTACCCTAACCCTAACCCTAACATTAACCCTAACACTAACACTAACTCTAACCCCATTACTAAACCTAAGACTAACCCCAACCTTAACCTTAAGACTAAACCTAACCCTAAACATATTCTTAACATTAAACTTTACTTTAATCCAAACCCTAATTTTAACTCAAACCCTAACACTAATCGAAACCCTAACCC
>NW_026003874.1:0-2136 GCF_001458135.2 Marmota marmota marmota | reverse complement strand
TTTTATTGGTCATCGAGACCCCTTTTTCCTGCTTCTGGGTCATTTCACACCATCCTGTCTCTCCACTGAACCAGACGCAAACAACAAGCGTGGTGAACTTGGGTGGTGGTCACACAATGGTGACGATACCAGAATCAATGAATTGTACCCTCAAAGTGGGCCCATTATCGGACAGATGAGTGATATCTCCATAAAGCTATTAAAAAGAGCTTAAGCAAACCACATAAAGCCAGAAAATTACACTAAAATATGAACCTGTCAATTTATCACAGTATTTATTGACAATTCTGACAAAATGTTTGCCAGGTTAAGGAATTAAGTTGCAAATATGGTACTTTCTATTTTAATTATCAGGGCTAACATTACTCTGGTTCTGAATTACTTATGAATAATTCAACTGGGTATGTACAGCAAGAACAAAAATTCAACTGAGGACTTGGTATCATCACTTCTGAGTTGTACTGAACACTACAACTGATCCTCCAACATCATTGTTTGCTTTCCAAAGATAATTTGCCAGTAGGGCCAATGGTTCTCAAACTTGGTGTCATGTAGAATTACAGGGATGTATTTAAAATACATCATTGTGCAGATCCCGTGACCAATTAAATAAGAATCTCTAAGGATTAGTTATGTTTAAGGTTCCACCTGGAGATTTTAATGTGCAACCAACAGCAAAATGACTGGTTAAAGAGATCTTCTTTCCACCGGGTAATACCACCTCACACATGTTTGCCTGTGTATTAAAAAGAATGGAAGAGGGCTGGAGATATAGCTCAGTTGGTAGAGTGCTTGCCTTGCATGCACAAGGTCCTGGGTTCGATCTTCAGCACCAAAAAGATAGAAAAGCCAGGCCCATTGGCACACACCTGCAATCTCAGCTATTTGGGAGGCTAAGGCAGGAGGATCACAAGTTCAAGGTCAGCCTCAACAACTTAGCGAGACCCTGTCTCAAAAAAACCAAAAGGGCTGGGGGTGTAGCTTAGTGAGAGAGCACTCCAGTAGCGCAAAATAAACTAGCAAAAACAAAAGACAATGAACAATAACAACGAAACAGAAAATAACAGGGAGGTGAGGATGTGGAGAAATTGGAAAACTTGGCCTTCCCTGGTAGGAATGTCAAAGGTGCAGCTGCTACAGAGAAACCGCATAATGATTCCAAGTAAAAGTAAGTCAGTCAACACATTTAGCATGCAATTCTAGACAGACACCGAAAAAATGGAAAGCAGGAATGTGTTCATCCTTGTTCGTGGCAGTATTATTCATGGTAGCCAAAAGGAGGAGGCAACCCACAAGCATCCATCAAAGGATGAATGGACGAGCAACAGGTGGGACTACAGACGATGGAATATTATTCAGTCCTCAAAAAGAAAGATCTGGGCTGGGGATGTGGCTCAAGCGGTAAGGCGCTCGCTTGGCACGCGTGGGGCACTGGGTTCCATCCTCAGCACCACATAAAAATAAAATAAAGATGTTGTGTTCTCCGAGAACTAAAAAAACAAATATTGAAAAATTCTCTCTCTCTCTCTCTCTCTCTCTCTCTCTCTCTCTCTCTTTGAATAAAATCTATCTTTAAAAAAAAAAAGAAAGAAAGAAAGATCTGTCACCTATATGGACAACCTGCTATATGGACAACACTGAGGACATTATGCTCAGTGAAATATGCCGGTCACAAAGGGACAGATACTATATGTGAGGTCCTAGAGTAGTTAATTTCACAGATAGCAAGTAGAGTAGTGGTCATCATGGTGTTGGGAGAGGTCTTCAATGGGGACAGAGTTTTAGCTGGGAAAGATGGAAAACGTCCCAGAGGGGGATGGTGGTGATGTTTGCAGAAGAATGGGACTGTGCTCACCGACACCCGACTAAGCACTTAAAAATGGCTAAGAGGTGATTTTATATCACGTGTACTTACCACAGTGGAAAAGAGAGAGAGAGAGACAGAGGTTCCTTGGCAGCGATACATTATGTGACTGAATCTGAGTCTGGGCCAGTGACATAGGAGAAAGAACCTCCTATAAGAGCTCTTGGAAATGTCTCTTCATTCCTAGAAAAACTGCAGGTGAAATGCCCTTTCCTTCCCTCCCCACCTTTTTTTTTTTTTTGGGTGTGTGTGTGTGTGTGTGTTATGTGCGC